>NW_010387403.1:0-1847 GCF_000414095.1 Morus notabilis
GAAAAAAATTAAAAAAAAAAAAAAAAAAAAAAAGAAAGAAAAAATCATTTTCGATATCATGTATTCATGTTATGTTCTTTCTATAGTGAAATCTGCGATTTTTTATTTTTATTTTTTATAGTGAAATATGCGATTCGTATACCACGTTCTTTATGATATTATAAGATAAGATGATACTTTAATATTTAAAAGAACATCTTATTTTATATCATGAACTCCTTTTTTAAGACATAAAATGAAAATTTTACTTTTATTAATAAATTCTAATTTGACTTATCTGAAGTTCTATTTAATAAATAATAACAAAAATTATTATCCTATAACTAAAACTGTTATTCATTTAGTAAATAGAAATTCGGACCAATCAAATGATTTTTGTGGACTGAAAAATCATACAAACAACAGTAAGCAGATAAATTGACAAACAAAAGAGATATTACGAACTTACGATGGACAATAATTAGAAGAATTAAAAAAAAAATAAGAAAAACATACATACTTCAAAACGGCAATAAAAGTATCTTATATCATCTAATTTTTTTTCTTTTAGAAACAATAGAAGTATCTTCTAAAATTGAAGAAATTTATTTTAATTTCATCTCGTTTATTTTGTTGGCAAAAAATATAGAAAAATATATCTTTAATTAGTTTTTAAAAATATTTTAAGCAGTTACAAAACATAGAAAACTCTAAAGCAGAACATAAAATTTCAAAAAGAAATTGAAATTTAATGGTTTCTTAATATTTAAAATATTCTTCTAAATTTTTTTAAGAAAAAATTATTTTTTTAAAAAAATTGGTCTAATAAATGGCACATAAAGCATGGAAAAGATGATGTTGAACCCCAAGTTTTTCAAATTCAAAAGGTAATTTTATGGTTTCTACAAAAATAGAGATAAAACTAAAATATATATTTAAGGAATTACTGCATAATTTTATGGTTTCTACAAAAATAGAGATAAATTCTTAAAAATAAAACTAAACTATATATTTAAAGAATTACTGCATAATTTTATGGTTTCTACAAAAATTGAGATAAAATGTAAAAAAATTAAAACTAAACTACACAGTTATGGAATTACTGTATTGTTTTTTTTTAAATGTAAGTTGTCAAATGACAAAATATTAGCTAAATTTCATAAAAGGTTATTTTACACATTTGTCCTCAGAACTTGTACGAGTTAGTTACTTGCCATATAAATTTTTAATTTTGATAAATTGTCCCTCAACTTGTAAAATTATTGCAATACGTCCCATTTTGACTTTGATTATGTTAAATTAGTATCGAAAAAACACGTTCAATGAAAAATTCTAACATCCTAAATTCAAATGTAACAGAAATCTTCAATTTCTCATCTTTTAATCCCTTAAACCGAACAAAAATCCATGTAAATTTAGTTGAATGTGGCACATTGTAACAATTTTTTAAATTTAGAAGTTGATTATTAAAATTAAAAGTCTGAGAGATAATTTGTTAAACATTAGGAAACAATTGTGCTAAAAAAACTATTGGAGATGGCAAAACCACGTGAGATCGTAAAGCTTGCCTCAGATCTCGAGCTCGAAGCCGTGAAGTCCATCGCCTGACATGCGAGTCTCCATCCTGTTGCAGAGCCACTATGTCCGACAATGACGGAGATGGCAAAGATTTCGACGTCCTCGTTAATTTTTACGCAAGTTGTCTCTAGGTTTGCCATAGATTTAGAGATCGTGATTTGATTTTTGCTCTCTACTTTAGATCTGCAATGACAATCAAACATGGCAAGTTTTTGTTCTAATCTGGTTGATCGCTTCTCTTTGAGAATCTGTGGGTAATATTGAGTTTGAGGTTAGTTTTTTTTTATTTT
>NW_010387404.1:0-1880 GCF_000414095.1 Morus notabilis
TTTTTTTTTCTTTTTTGGGAGAAAATCATTTGGAGCTAAATGGTTTCTCTTTCTTTCTTTTTTTCTCCCACAGGCAAAGGGAATGAATTATCTTCATAGACGTAATCCCCCTATAGTTCACCGAGATCTAAAATCTCCAAATCTTCTTGTTGATAAGAAATATACTGTGAAGGTAGGGATGGTGATATTTTACATGCAACATCCCCCGTGTGGGGGGTGATTTGATATTAATGATTTTTAAAAATGCTTATGTGCCTAGTGAATGTATTTATTTGAACTGATATTTGCTGATGTTGGTCATTTTCTTAACTATATTTTGGTCATGTTCTCTCGTCACAATATGTCTATTCTTTTAGGTTTGCGATTTTGGTCTTTCACGTCTAAAGGCGAATACATTTCTTTCATCAAAGTCGGCCGCTGGGACTGTATGTTCTCTTAAACAGGACTCTAGATTTTTCAGGTCTCCAGTCTAAGGTGGTTTAGGGACTTTGTTACCTAAAATTTATAATTTTTTTTTTCTTTCTCATCTAATAGCCAGAGTGGATGGCACCAGAAGTTCTCCGTGATGAGCCATCAAATGAGAAATCAGACGTTTACAGCTTTGGTGTAATATTGTGGGAACTTGCCACGCTGCAACAGCCATGGAGTAATTTAAATCCAGCACAGGTCCGTTACTAAAAATATAAGAAGTGGACATACAATACATGCACAACACCGTTTGTCCTGTTTGTATACTTTTTGGTCTTTTAGACTTCCAAGGGAGCATATATAAAACTGATGATTGTGAAGTTTTGGGATTAGGCAGGTTGTACTTGTGATCTGAGGAGCTGTTTAGAAGGCAGTAGAGTATTGTAGATTGTGTGCTGGGCAATTAATTTTAGTATCCTCTCCCATATGGTTTGACTTTTGTGTGAGCTCATTTCTTTTGATTTATATATCCTGTTTTATAGGTTGTGGCAGCTGTTGGTTTTAGGAACAAAAGGCTTGAGATTCCGCGTGATTTGAATTCTCAAGTTGCTTCCTTAATTGAGGCATGCTGGGCCAAGTAAGTTTTAAGCCTGCAATTATATTGAGTTAGTTATTGAATCTCTTGAAAAGTTTGTTTCTGTGTAATCATATTTCTTAAAACAAATCATCTTGTACTGCAGTGAGCCGTGGAAGCGACCTTCATTTGCCAGTATCATGGAATCTTTGAGACCGTTGACTAAACCTACTACGCCTCTTCCCGGCCATCCAAATATGCAATTACTAAGCTGAAGGGTCGTTGAATATTTGATTAGTCTTATTCATGCACATAGTACAGCATTCTTATTTGTTTTGATAACTGGCAGGCCATCACTGCCACTCAGAATCTTCAATAGTCTCAGGTGAGCGTTAAACTTGTACTCCTGTTTGCAATCTCGTAGTTTTGATGTTCTAAAACTAATATGCATTTCTGTAAACCTATTTAAGAAAAATTACATTGCAATGATACATCCCTGGACAAATCGACCCCTTTAGATTTAAAAGCAATCCCTTTTTGGCCTTGTCTTTAGATTCAGCGGTTACAGTAACGAGGCTTTAATCTTTGTGTTATTTGAATGGAATGCTGTTGGCACTATGCTTTCAGGTTTCTAATGAAACTAATTACCCCTTTGAATTGCGTTTATACGCCAAAGTGTTTCATGAAGTCCTGCTTCCTGCTTTTTCTAACTTTGCATATTTGACTTGAGACATTACTGATGCTTGTCATGCATTAATATTGCAGATTCATTGATGTCCTATGTTTCTATTACTAATTACCGATTGAGAATACTGATTCTTTTTTCACAAGGAACTCTACCACAAGTGTCGACAAGGTCTGCATCATAATTTACCTCCCAGAAATTATAGTTTGCCTC
>NW_010387405.1:0-1881 GCF_000414095.1 Morus notabilis
AAAAAAAAAAAAGAAAAAGAAAAAGAAAAAGAAAGTTTTAAGGATGAAAGTGAAAAAATAGGTCATACTTTAGTGGACATATAAATTGCAATATATACATTATATGATATATTAACTTCCAAAGTAGAGAGAATCATCTTACACTGTTCCGGCTATGCGTGTGCTGATATGGGTGTTCTCTTCTTCATCAAGTTTTGCCAAACCAAAGTCAGATATCTTAGCATTTAGATCCCTATCAAGCAGCACATTTGTTGCCTTTATATCGCGATGAACTATTTTCAACCTTGACTCCTCATGAAGATAAGCTAACCCCCTTGCGATCCCCCAACATATCTTCTGTCTTGTTCGCCAGTCCAAGTGTAGCTGCTGTTCCTTGGAACCTATCAATGTCAAAACGGTTAGAACAATGTGAAATCTTGTCCTTAAAATTGATTAAAGTACCGTAGATGCGCGAGGCAACCATTTACCAAAAAGTGCGCGAGCAAGACTATTGTTTTCCAAGTATTCATATATGAGCATCAATTGATTGCCTTCAATGCAGCAACCAAAAAGCTTCACAAGATTCGGGTGTTGTAATGCAGATATCATGCCTATCTCGGTTATAAATTCACGGTTCCCTTGCTTCGATTTGGATGACAACTGCTTAACAGCAATCACACGACCATCTGATAGTACCCCCTAAAAGAATGCAAGCAAATCCAACATCAAATATTTTAGACAATTGTTTTTCTTCAGATTATCTTAACATGTACTTACAGACATGGACCAAAATTTAACAAATATATTGTACTTACCTTGTAAACCGGCCCAAAACCTCCTTCACCTATCTTATTTGCAGAGTCAAAGTTACCGGTAGCAGCTTTAATGTGTCTTAGTGAAAAGTAACCTGTTTGCAACTCCAATCCACGTAGTTCTGTAAAAATAAACATATATTAGGTAGTTTCGTGTAGTGACATAGTCAAAGTGGCAAACCAAATTAGTTATTCTACAATACATGTTTGCCTTAAATGAAGTGCTGTCAAGAAAAACCAGCCCATTTACTCTCAAGTGCTAAATCAGTATTAAGAAACCAAAAAGAATTTGATGTAGATTATCTAGACTTGACCATTCATAACTCATAAGCATACTTTTCCGGTTTAAATCTCAACAGAAACTACCTGCAGATACGATCGCGTATTTAAATGGAAAGTAAGGAACTGCGGACTGCAACAATATTTTTCCAAAGCCATTGAACTCTCCATTTTAAAATTAAATCCTTAATATGTTGTCCAGCAAGGACTAATCATTTTTTCTCCTCGGCAATGTTTTCATATATATATTGGATATGTTAATTAACTAGGAATTTTGAAACAGTATATTAAACATAGGCAAATTAACAAATAAATAAATCAATATCATGCAAATGCACCCCAATGACCACACAAAGCACTGATATCCAACCTCTTAGCCAAGTGAGGTTCCTATTTGAAAGAAACTTTGGGTGTCATTAATTCTCACCTGGATCTTCGATGCCCTTTCCCCCCAAGAAACCCATCTTCCAAAGTGCCACCAAAATAAAAAGGACACCAACAAACGATCCAACTACAATGCCAACAATTGCTCCAACAGACAACCCGCCAGTATCGACATTGAAGTCTGTAAAGAAAGAGAAGATATTTTGTTACCCTAAGATTTCAAGCAAAGATGGAGATCATAGTAAGTAAATACTAAATATCATCAAACTTACTTGGTGTCACAGTAATGGCAGATATAAGAGGTCCATAAACACCTCTGTCAGGAATAGCAGTAGTTCCTTTCCCCGCCCAGTACAAGTGGATCTCTAGAGTGCTACCGTTAACAAAAACATTATCAAATGTCTTTGTTAAGCCTACTCCAACCCCT
>NW_010387406.1:0-1872 GCF_000414095.1 Morus notabilis
CACAAGGTTCGGTTCCTAGAATTGAGGAGCAAAAATAGTAACAGAAAAAAGGAGAAAAAAAGGAAAGAACTAAAACGGAAAATATCCCAGAATAATTCTAATTCTAATTCCCTGATTCTATGGGATCAGATTTCCTAACTTTCCTACACTATATTACACCAAGCGAAAAGTAACATGTGATGTCACCAGAAATTCAGCTCGGGGACATATCAACAGACATCATAAATACAGAAAATGATTTCCCTGGAAAAAATTTCAGTTGCAAAAGATACAACTGGTGACCATGACATGAAAATATCTCATTAGCTCAGAATGGATTTTGCAACTTTGGTTACTGTTTTTCTTCAGCTCGCTAGATTCGATGATGTTTTTCCTAATTAGGTGATAGTTTTGGTGTTTCCTTTCTCACCTATATAAAATGGTTCTCCGTCATTGATTGTTTTAGTTCAGCTGATTCATTTTGCTAAGTTTGTTCTATCATTAGAACTCGTCCATTTCAAGAAAGAAGCCTATATCTTCTTACTCCTTTTCTTAGTCATATTGGTAAAATATTTATGTACAAAATAAAATGCAAAGCAGGAGAAAGATGTTTGGAGAAAACAACAAGGATTTACCTGCATCAACAAATGGCCTTTTAGCAGGATTCTGTAGGCCGAGTTTCTTATTTTCAGTTGTAAATACTTCTGATTCATTTTTGTTGATTACATAAAATGCAAAATTGATTTTGGTTCACATATGATTCTTACTTCATTTTTTTAGATGGCTAATCAAAAAATTTGTTACAGGTATGTTGCTGTAGGAGACGAACCGTTTCTCCAGAGATATGGCGAGCAGTTCCATCCTTTTGTCATTGGAGCAGCCACCAATATTCAAACCGCTTTGCGCAGAGCCAACTTGGAGAGCAAGGTGAAGGTAGTGGTTCCTTGCAGTTTTGATGCCTTCCTGTCAGAGTCAGGTCTTCCTTCAAAAGGGCACTTCCGAGCTGACGTTAACAGAACCATGATTCAACTTCTCACATTCCTAACAAAGCATGGCTCACCATTTTTTGTTACCATCTCCCCCTTTTTAAGTTTCCACCAAAACAAAAACATCTCTCTTGACTTTGCTCTATTCAAAGAAACTGCAAAACCTCGCAATGACAGCCGTAGAACATACAAAAACAGCTTCGACCTAAGCTATGATACTCTTGTTGCTGCATTGTCAACTATAGGATTCTCCAGAATCAACATTGTCGTGGCACAAATCGGCTGGCCTACAGATGGAGCTGCCAATGCAACCTCAGCCATTGCAGAAACCTTTATAAAAGGCTTGATGGAGCATCTTCATAGCAGAGTGGGGACGCCATTGAGACCTAAAATTCCACCAATTGAGACGTACATACTTAGCCTCTTAGACGAGGATCAAAGAAGTGTAGCTGCTGGCAGTTTCGAGAGACACTGGGGCCTCTTCACTTTTGATGGTCAAGCCAAGTATCGAGTTGATTTTGGCCAAGGCTCAAGAAACCTTGTAAATGCACAAAATGTTGAGTACTTCCCATTAAGGTGGTGTGTACTGAACAACAACAAGGACTTGTCTAATGCAACTACGAGTGCTCAGGAGGCGTGTTCTGCTGCTGATTGCACTGCACTGTCTCCGGGCGGGTCATGTTCCAACCTTAGTTGGCCTGGGAACGTATCGTATGCATTTAATAGCTACTACCAACAACACAATCAAAGTGCAGATAGCTGTGACTTTGGGGGTTTAGGTTTGATCACGACCGTAGATCCATCTGTGGACAAATGTAGGTTTCCAGTTGAACTTCGAAATTCTTATTCACATTCCCTAAAGAAGGCGACCTCTCTTTTCCGGATTATGACTTTGCTAGTGGCAGCC
>NW_010387407.1:0-1855 GCF_000414095.1 Morus notabilis
CTTTCCTCATCCAAAAACCACTTGGGGAAGCCTCCATCATCAAACATGTACTTATTATAGCCATCATCTGAGTATTTGTTCCCTTTGTTTCTTCCTCACTCTCAGCATCTTGTTTGCACAAGCTAATATCTCAGCTTTTATGTCAATATCTTCATTTGAGGACGAGTCATCACTCAAATCTGCAGCTGGAATAATCTCTAAATCTTCTTTTTTAACCCCACAGCTTTGTTTTCTGTCTTTAATACTTTGGCCTTTTCATGAAAAATATATTTGGCACCTTTTCTTGCATTTCGTCTTCACTATCAAACTTCCCAAGATCACCATTCCGCGGCTTCAGCAAAGATGTCCTGACTAAACCACTTGTTTGTTATCTCTTCTTCATGAGTTAGACTGAGTGGTACCACAAGTGAATTTGCTTCCTGATCACTCGTGTCGTGTCTATCTGAATCATAATCAGACTGGTTAATTTCATCACCACCGCTCTGCACATCCCAAAACAATGATATTCACCATCACAAACATTATTTACCAAAAAAATAAAGCCTATAATTTCCAGAGTTGCCTATTAAGGCATTTCAACTTACGAACAAATAATTTGAGGAGTTTTGATAAAATAGTTCTGTACCTCAAGAAGATTGATGTCTTTAGAATTAGTTCTTCTCGCACATTTCCGCAGCGGCAGCATTGCACTACCCTCCTTGGAGAAAAACAGTTCATAAGCCTGATCAAGAAGATCTTCCATTTTTTCATCATAGCTAAACCATCAGAACACAAACAGATATATATTTATGGCGGGTTTCTAATGTTTTTGTCAACAGGTCATTATATCATTCTTATTGAAAATTATAAAAGTTTATATAATTCGTATTGACATTTTGATTCTCATGACTACTATTATAGATGTAAAAGATACCTTTGATGTAAATAATGAATGACGTTAGAGATATGGACCTATGTATGCAATAGAGCTTTTGTGCTCTTTTTCATTTCCTAACTTGAGCGAACTACTGCAATCTGCAATCTGTTCTATAGTAAATGGTTATCTTTTTTTGTATTTGATGTCATTCCTTTCTTTTATTATCTCGAAGACTTTTTATTGATTTTCTACTAACTCATGACCTTATTTTGCTCACATGATCTCTATAGGTTACTAAAAGCCATATGTCAAAACTGTTGCATTGCCCCACATATTTAATTCGATATGATCTCAATATTGTAATTGAATTAAGAAAATTAATATCTTCGAGAATGGCGATCTCAATTGTGTAGGATACAACCACCGGCACAAGAAGGGACAACTGCAGCTACCAACAAACCACCCGTAGTACGACGAGCAGTAGAAAAGATCCACCAACGCCACGAGCCCTGCAAGGAGGACTGTAACACGAAGAGGGCAACACCTTGGAGTTGAAGACCCGTCGGAGTTCCGACGCTCCCGGAGAAGGCTACCACAGCGGCGGCGAAACACCACCCAAAACAAGTTCCGGAGTTCTGGTCAAACCGAAACCACCCGTCACCGTCACACACGGCAGATCCACCGTGCGATTGAGATCCCGCATCTAGGGTGGAGATCCGATGAACCACCCGAAGGCGGCACTGGACTTGGGCCCCACTTGAGAGTCGTAGAGGGGCGGCACTAGGAGGGAAAACCCTAGCAGACGTAAATCATGGATTTCATAAAACACGCAAACGACCCTAGTACTTATCTGAAAAGTTTTTAAGAAGTAGCTATTGCAGAAAACTTTTATCAAATGTTTAACTTGGGAGTGGAGAAATGCCGGTTGATATACCAAGCTTGATCAGGAATCGTTTGTAATCATTTGCCTTAGATCTCGCTTTTAGTATTTTATTTTTC
>NW_010387408.1:0-1883 GCF_000414095.1 Morus notabilis
AAGTACCCGCACCCCTCGGCAAACCCCGCTCTGTTTAAAACTCATTCCATTGCCCACTTGGATTTTATGCCGTGCAGACAAGTCCATGGGTAGTGCCAGTATCCGCATCAACTGCGCCGAGATGAAGCTATGAGATGCCCCACTATCCACAAGCACAATTACTTCTCTATCGCCGATGGATCCCCACAGCTTCATGGTTTTCGCGGAAGCAAATCCCCGTAGTGAATTTAGTGATAAATCCACGTTTTCTTCGGTGAGATGTGCATGCCCGGCCGCCACTTCTTCTGTCTCTTCCCGGGAGTCCTCCTCTTTGTCGGTGTCCTCCCCGGTGATAAGGAGGACTTGGAGCTGTCGGAGCTTGCAGCGGTGCCCCAGGCCGAACTTCTCATCGCACCTGAAAACAACCTGCGCGCACGTTTCTGTTGGATCTCCTCATACAAAAGCCGTCGAAAAGCAGACCCGCCGCTTGCCACCGTACCGGCTGCCACCCCAGGAGCGTCTCGGTGTCTCTGCGCTGGCGTGGAATCTCGCGGCACTTGGGATTCAAGGGAGCCCTCGGGGAACTCAGAAAAATTAGGGCTGATGTTAAAACCTAGTTTACCCATATACTCAACACGGTTGCTCCGACCCGCTCGGACCCTCCGTACCGGATCCACCGCCTCAAGCCTATCCTCCACTTGTTGGGCTAAGTCCATGGTCTCAGTCAAATTATTGGGCCTGTGCATCTTAACTTCAGCCCGAATGTCCTCCCTCAGCCCATTAAGAAAAGCACTCTTGAATACCTTCTCGGCAATCCCGCTCAAGGAAGCTGCTAATGACTCAAACATTTCTCGGTACTCTGCCACCGACCCCCTTTACCGAAGATCCATCAACCTCTCTGTGGGATCTCCCTCCTGCAACTGACTGAACCGTTGGAGTAGGGCCGCCCGTAACTCATGCCAATCTTCAAATGGTTCCTACAAGTCCAGCCATTGATACCAACTCAGAGCTCTCCCTTCCGTGCATACGGAGGCGGCCAACACCTTTTCGTCCTCATCAATGTCGTTGACGGCAAAATATCGCTCGGCTCGAAAAACCCACCCATGCGGGTCTTCTCCGTGAAACAACGGCAGTTCCAGCTTCTTACCCCAATGTTCCCCTCGGTTTCGTGCTCTCTCCGGCGACCGATAACGGTGGTGTCCGTTCCTTCCTCTTGTCGGTTCCCTCCACGGCGGACTATGCTCGCCCTGTGCTAGTCGAGCGGCCTCTCTCCTCGGAGGTGTCTGATCATTCCGTCCTCGCAGTTGTGTCCATCCTATGGTCGTCTTGGTGGCGATTGATTGATGCGCGCTTGCCTCACCATGAGTTCCTCCAACCTCATGATTGAGCCCTGAATCCCGTCGATCTTGGCTCCCATCACGACTACCTCTCCCTGGACTTCTCCGAATTTTTGCCCCCATGGAGTCCACGTCCCCTTGAAGTCGAGGCACAGGGCCACCATGTCTCCAAAGGACTGCAAGGAATCCTGAAACCCGTTCAATCTTCTCTCCAGCAACGTCAATCGGTCCGGTTGGTTCGCCATGGATCGCCGATCTGATACCAAACTGTTAGGATTCCTCCGGTTTTGGCCAAATACTCGAAGTTGTAGGCAAGAATTATCGAGATTTTATTGAATCAACTAGGAAAATTAACAATTCCAGAAACAATACTGGAAATGAAGATGGAGGAGAGTTCGAGAACTCCTCCAGACCTCCACTGACTCAATTCTCTACTAAATTCTAATCTCCCACGTAACTAACTCTTTTCCCCATAACAAAATCCCTTACAAAATATCCCATAATAGAATCCTAACGAACTACCCTCCTTTTATCGATTACCCAACCTCCCCACTTGCCCTGGCTCTC
>NW_010387409.1:0-1875 GCF_000414095.1 Morus notabilis
TTTGATTATATATCAACTAAAAAAGCATAATTAAAAATTAAATTAAAAAAGAAAATTCCTTTCTTTACTCAACTATTCTCCTGACATGAAGCCCAAGTGACAAACAAGTATCCACAATATATTTCAGCCAAATTCCGATCGATGTATTTATACAAAATGTTCACTTTTAAACTGCATGTTTAGAATTTGTCTTTTATTTAATAATATTATTAATCTGTTATACTTTTATTGTGTTATGGATGGTTAACAGATGATAGGAATATCATTATGAGTCATGTTACAGACTTATGCGTAAATATCACAATTTGTGGACATTCATTTTTTCAACTCTTCTATATATTTTTTCAACCCTTTTACATAGTAGAATTTTCCTCCGTTTTGTTTTGGGCTCTTTACACATATAGCAAAATGTCAATAGTAGAGTTTAAAAATAGTAAAATTTTTTAAAATATTATGAGAATAGTAAAATTTTTATATCATTATAATAATGACTATATCATTTATTCTGAAAATTTTACTAAATTTAAATTTAAAGTATAAAATTTGACTATGCAGTGTAATTCTCACTTTTGTTTTCGCCCTAATTTAACCCCGTCAATTAGTTTAGGTGAAAACAAAATTACATAGACAAAAGGGAAAAGGTCAACATATCGCTAATGTCTAATGATATGAAGGAAAAATAAAATTAAAAAAAAATAACTTCACTGTTGCACCCGAAGTCTAATTTTCACACTTCACTTTTGACTTATTTAAGAAAATCCAGCCACTAATTTTAGGTTATAACACGTAAACAACGTGAAACTGATTCTGACGGTCAACACGGCATGTGGTGTGGACTCTCTCTCTCTTGCTTTCCAACCCTGACTTTCACACTCTTTTACTTTTTTGTTTAAAATTTATTTTGCATTTTGTATTTTTTTGATAATTTTGTTTTTTTACTTTTTATTTTACATTTATTTTTTATTTTATGTCCCATCGTTAGGCATACAAAATACTAAATTAAAGATAAAGAGTCCTAAAATATAATTACAATAAAACACAAAATACTAATATAAAATTTTCTCTCCAAAATAAAATAATAATAAAAAATTGACCAATTATAAATAAAAAGAAAGAAAGAAGGGAGGCATAAAAAAGTGGCAACAACCACGAAATAGACGCATGTCAAGCAGTGGTACGTCTGGTTTGGGTGTCTCCCGTCAAGATGCCTTGTTGATTCGGCACACCAAAAGGGTCGGGTGCCTATCTGCTGCGGTGGTGGCTACACCAATTAATAGCCACAAAAAGCAGTTGCCAACTGGGTCGACACGTAGAGGGCCACGTTCAAGTCAAACGTGTTTCACGCCGTACGGACTAATTACATTTCTTATCTACAGTTCCTCCAGTCATCTCTCGCCACGTACCCCGTGCGGGTCCCTCCTTTGTAAAATCATTTGACTTTATGATAAAATAAATAAAATTAGGAAAATGAAGTGGGAGCACAAGATCTGCGGTTGGCCCAAGTCAATGGAGTCAATCCTGGGGCGGATATTTGGTGGGGCCCTTTTCGGCCGAACCTCCAGCAGCAAAATATTGATGTTTTATTTTTTTTTTCAACTATTATTTCTCAGGCTGAGATACGGAATTAATTGGCGGCTAAGAAGATTAGGTTTTGTATTATTTTGGTGGTTGTTATAAGAAATATTAAAAATAATTAATAATATTTATGTGATGTTGGGATTTCGATTCTGTTTCAGGATACTGTTTTGTACAGGTAGCTATGATGATTACTTTAATTTTGAGAAAGAAAAGGAAAGGAAAAATAAAAAGAAAAAATAAGAGGATTAAATTTCTTAGAACAGAGTAGTTGGGAAATATGAAGGTAAATTAGAATTA
>NW_010387410.1:0-1888 GCF_000414095.1 Morus notabilis
GCTATTTTGTACCACAATATGTGCCCTTGAGGGGTAAAACGGTTCAATGCTCTTGCATTTATGGATTTTGGATCTGTCCACAGATAATGATAATAGATTACAAATTAGCCTATCCAAGTGGAACTGCTACGGCTGTTCTTATCAATGGATTCCACACTCCTAAGGGAGACAAGATGGCCAAGTAAGCAAAGCATGGGGTTTTATGAATTGTTGTCTTAACTAAATAGAATTCGAGTATGAAAGAACTTAAACGAGTTGGGATTATTTTTGGCAGGAAGCAGGTTCGTGGGTTCATGAAATTCTTTTCCATCAGTTTCCTGTGGGGTTTCTTTCAGTGGTTCTATACAGGTGGAGACCAATGTGGATTTTCCCAGTTTCCGACATTTGGATTGCAGGCTTGGAGGAATTCGTGCGTGATTTTTACAGCTTTTCTTTGTACTTCATTCGACTCTACTTTGATTACTCATGTCATCATCATTGATTGAAGATATGTATATTGAACCCTGCAGATTTTACTTCGATTTCAGCGCCACTTATGTTGGAGCGGGAATGATCTGTTCTCATCTTGTGAACTTGTCTTTGCTTCTTGGTGCTGTGCTCTCATGGGGAATAATGTGGCCCTTGATAAAGGGGCTTAAAGGAGAGTGGTTCCCCGCAAGTTTATCAGAAAGCAGTATGAAGAGTCTAAACGGTTACAAGGTCTGAACTGGATGTTTCAGTCCACTTTTTCTTAAGCACGATTCTCTCCTGACTCTCTTCCTCTCTCTTTTTTCTGAAGCGAATTGTTAGTATTCATTTCCCTCTTGCATATGTTTTCTCTTTGTGAACTTCAGGTTTTTATCTCCATAGCTTTGATCCTTGGAGATGGGCTTTACAATTTTATCAAGATACTGGTTTTCACTGCCTCAAGCATCCATTCCAAAATGAAGAATAAGATCCACAAAACATGTAAATGGGTGACTTTTACGTGTTGTTTCCTTGTTTTTATTCATTTAAGATTCTCAAGCTTAGTGGAAAGCTAGTATTTTTCTTTTATTAACTTTACTCCTACCGCTATTTCCCTACGGCAGCTTTGAATAACCAGACCGAGACTCTTGATGATCTTAAAAGAAATGAGGTCTTTGTGAGAGACAGAATTCCTTTTTGGGTAGCTTGCACGGGTTACGCCTTCTTTTCTGTTATCTCCATCATTGTTATTCCAATGATGTTTCCGGAGCTCAAATGGTATTATGTGGTTGTCGCCTATATGCTTGCGCCTTCTCTTAGCTTCTGCAATGCTTATGGCGCGGGTCTAACTGACATGAACATGGCATATAACTATGGGAAAGTGGCTCTCTTTATTCTTGCTAGCCTGGCCGGCAAAGACAATGGTGTAGTGGCAGGACTTGTGGGTTGTGGTCTGATTAAGTCCATAGTTTCCATATCATCTGACCTAATGCACGATTTCAAGACTGGCCATCTCACTCTTACGTCGCCTCGTTCGATGCTTTTGAGCCAGGCCATCGGGACAGCCATAGGCTGCGTGGTGGCTCCGGTCACTTTCTTCCTCTTCTATAAGGCTTTTGATGTTGGGAACCCAGATGGGGAATACAAAGCCCCATATGCTATAATTTACAGAAACATGGCGATTCTTGGTGTTGAAGGCTTCTCGGCCCTGCCACAGCACTGCCTGCAGCTCTGCTATGGCTTTTTTGCCTTCGCCATAGCGGCCAACCTGCTGCGAGATCTCTCTCCTAAGCATATCGGGAAATGGGTTCCTCTTCCTATGGCCATGGCTGTTCCTTTCTTGGTTGGTGCTTACTTCGCAATCGATATGTGCGTGGGAAGTTTGGCGGTCTTTGTGTGGCATAAGCTGAACTCTAGAAGTGCTGCGCTGATGATTCCTGCT
>NW_010387411.1:0-1901 GCF_000414095.1 Morus notabilis
TTTTTTTTTGCATATAATTCTATTTCTCATATGTTAGACTCAGCAAAAAATAAAATTTTAAAAAATGAAAATAAAAATCTAGAAAGAATAAGGCACCTAAAAACAGTTCATGCTAAGTTCAAACAACCCCATTAACTGAAAAGCCGAATGAAATATTAATATGCAATGTTTGCAATTTATTGACCCTTTTGTTTTTACAGCACAACTTGCAAGAAAGCAGTATGAACAAATGAGAAGGGAAGCCGCCTCAATCCGTATACAGAAACACCAACGTGCTCACATGGCAAGAAAGTCTTACACAACATTGAAGGCATCTGCAATTGTCATTCAAACTGGATTAAGAGCAATGGCGGCCCGAAATGAGTTCAGGTTTAGGAGAAGAACCAAGGCTGCAACCATTGTTCAGGTAACAAATTTTCGGAAATTTGTGGTGGAAGTCCATTTTGGAAAACGAACAAATGTAAACTTTTTCTACTTAGTCCATTTCAGAAATTTGATGACAAAAATTGTTTTCAACTTTTGACTCATTGAACATTAAACAGCTTCATGGTTATGAGTTTGTTAAGATTATAAATGTTTCTTCTCGCAGACACGGTGGCGAAGATTCCAAGCTCTTAACTCTTATAAACAACAGAAGAAAGCGACTCTCGCACTTCAATGTCTATGGAGAGCAAAGGTAGCAAGGAAGGAACTTAGAAAGCTGAAGATGGTGAGATTAGTTACTTGTCTGTTTGAATCCATTTACTTAACAATCTCTCTATTTGCTTTTATTGAGATAAAACACAAGGATTTCTAGAAGTAAATGCATTGCAAAGAATATAAAAGGATTTTCTGATGCAGGCTGCAAGAGAAACTGGCGCGCTCAAGGAAGCGAAGGACAAGTTGGAGAAGCGTGTCGAAGAGCTTACATGGAGACTAGATTTTGAGAAGCACTTGAGGGTATTACATTTTCTACCTACTTGTTTGAAATAGTATAACATAGTAATTAGCCTTGTATTTCAGTTTGGTATTGCTTTCGGAGGCCGCAAAAACCCTTTGCACGAAACATGAAAAAGTAGTGTACTTGGTAAAGGCGCATAAAAGTACTTTGCACAGACACCAATACATTGTTTTGAGAAGTTAGATTTTTGACGTTTGTTACAAGTAACCGTAGTTAACAATTTCAAGGTGAAGCTCAAAAGTTCCTCTTTTGTACTTGTTGGTTTCAAGATAATTTGATCAAAGTGCTTACATATAATCCTGAGCTGAAAGAGTATAAAAGCATATCCTTAATTCGGATGAATTTTGTTATAGTATTTACAGGAGAGTAAATTCCGAAAGAATATAGGTCTTGGTTGGAAAATGATCTGATGGAGTACTTTCTATGCAATTTTCTTTCACAGATTGACCTTGAAGAGGCTAAAGGGCAAGAAATCTCGAAGCTACAAAATGCTTTAAACGAAATGCAAGAGAAGTTAGACGAAGCGCACGCCGCGGTCATTCAAGAGAGAGAAGCGGCAAAGTTAGCTATTGAAGAAGCTCCACCGGTCATCAAAGAGGTGCCAGTTGTGGATGAAACAAAGCTAGAAATCCTAAGAAATCACAATGAAGAACTAGAGGTAATGTCTCAAATCAAAAACCACAAAATGGTGCCTATATTCGCGTTTCTAAATTAGAAATGATTCATATGTTTGTTCACACAATAACTTATTTATCCATGCATATGTACAGGGTGAATTGAGTGAGTTGAAGAAGAAGATGGAGGAATTTGAAGAAAAGTATTCTCAAGTCGAGAAAGAGAGCGAAATAAGGCTTAAAGAGGCGGAAGAAGTGCGGTTGAAGACAATGCAGCTTCAAGAGACAATAGAAAGGTGTGAACTCTAGAAAAAGGAATTGGTCACAAACATTCATTTTCAGTAGAC
>NW_010387412.1:0-1903 GCF_000414095.1 Morus notabilis
AAAAAAAAAACTTGTAATCGAGAATAAATACGCCCTTCAAAAAATTATATACATATCGTTTACGTCCAAGCAATCATGATGCAATGCAAAGTAATAATAGCGCATGCTCTGCAAGTCTTCATTTTTTTTCCCGACTTTTTCCTTGGTCTTCATTCGCCACAAGGAACTTAAAGAAAAATTCTAGAGACGATCTCAGATTGGTGGGAAAAAATGATTTCTTTGTTACCTAGTTCATCAACCGAAAGAACAAACTAAAAACTGTAACATTTTTCATCCAATCTGCCAATCAACCAAATAATCATCAATTCGCACAACCAACAACAAAATAGTGTCTAAAAATATATGAAAGAAAGTTGGAATAACAACCAACAATACATAGGAAAACAAGAAGACCGGAATACGAGTATGGGAAAAATTGATAAAATTTGTAATCAGACTCAGGATGAAGAACAACAAGGCTTCTTCGCGTTGGCCTCGGGCGTCCCTCCAACTACAAGAGTCTTTCCTTCCTTGATGCTACTAGCAGCAGCTGGCTCCTCTGAAGAAAGCGACTTCTTACTGATTATCCTGTATATCTCTGAAAGAATCGTGTGGAAAGCCTTCTCAACATTAGTTGCTTCGAGGGCAGATGTTTCAATAAACGAGAGACCTTCTTTCTCAGCATAACTTTGTGCGTCCTCCGCGGCCACTGCTCGCAAATGTTTCAGATCAGTCTTGTTCCCGATCAGCATGATCACAATATTTGCATCTGCATGATCCCTCAACTCCTTCAGCCAACGGCTTACATTTTCAAATGTCGTAGGCTTTGTTACATCATACACCAGAAGGGCTCCAAGGGCGCCTCTGTAGTAGGCGCTCGTGATAGCTCTGTATCGCTCCTGCCCTGCAGTGTCCCATATCTGAGCTTTCACAGTTCTTCCTTCAACCTGAAATTTGACAATGTAGATTTTCATCTTTTTGGTAATCAAACTAGTTCATCAACTAAACATGCAATGATGCAAGATCAGAGATTATCCCAGGTTGGCAAACGATTCCAAAGTTAGATGGCATCTTAATGGAATGAGCACAAATAAAAGCCATAACAAAAATTGCCAGTTGTATCCAGCTCTAAAATTGATGACAAATTATGATCACAGATCAATGCCTCAATAATATTTGTCGGTCGGGAACTGTAAAATTTATGCCCACGACACAGGTAAGCCTAAAGGCTCTTCTGGCAAACCACATAACTTTAATCCTTCAAATGAAAGGGAAATTTAATACATCATGTAATGTAAACAAATGGACTTCTCACTCATTTGTGCAAATTTATGTCTCATTAAAGGCAGTTTTTAGTCAAATCAATAATCAAATACGAGATCTGATCTTAGAAGTGAGAAAATAAATCACAAAATTAAATAAATAATCACTTGATTCCTTTATAATTATGGTGTTTTGCATTAATTCCCACATATTACAAATTCTGGAGCGATATAAACTAGATATGGACAGCAACAAATGATAGGTCCAAAACTAATTGAAAAAAATGAAGCTACTTCAAAATCGATAAAAATAAAAATAGAATCATTCGAAAATTCCAACTTTTTACGAATTGGCGCTGCTCTTAACCAATTAAAACCTCAATCACGGTGCTTTTTAAGCGAATATCCATCTTTTAGTCTACTAATTAACAGTTCTAAACATATAATAAATCGCCAGTGAAAAAGACACGAAATTAAATCGCTTATTCTTAAATCTTACAGAAAGCCGGGAACTTTAGCAATCAACTCAGCAGATCCAACAGCTTCACGTTGCTAAAAACCGAAAATTTATTGATCCGATGCGATACTTTTTGCACGATTCGGGAAGAAAAAGGATTCAATTTCATGCAAATCTCATACAATCAAAAAGAGAGAGAGAGAGA
>NW_010387413.1:0-1866 GCF_000414095.1 Morus notabilis
AAAACTCAAATTCTAAACTCGAATTGGTGAAGTGAACGGGGTTAAAAGTTCAGAATCCTTGAACATTCCGTTCACCAACAAGAGCGACTAGCTGAGTATTGTTTGTAGAAGCCTAAGACAAAATATAGAATTCGAAAAGATCATATACGTGAGTTACCTTGCTACAGTTATGATTACGCCGATAGCCACAAGAAAGCATCCTAAAAGTTGATTTACTCTATATCTTCTCCCAAGGAAAATAACTGACAGGAGAATTTGCCAAACGAGAAAAGTCTGCAAAATTAGTACAGTTGTCCATTAATTATCTAACTTCAAAATAACAAATCCAAATTGCGAGATGCCTAATGATGTCAAAGCCCACACCATTGGAGGGGAAAAAAATCCATATTCCCTAGTCCCGATTTGATGTTAGAAACTAATGCCTAACTGCTTTTTTTAACAACATGGGCAGTCCTTTTTTACCTCATTCTGATCTTGTCTAGAAAGTCATCCTTACAAACTAACTGCACAAGCAGAGTGCTGCGAACACTGGGTTCCAGCACTTCTTTAATTATTAATCAAAAGTTGATTTCAACTCTTCTTAGAAGTAAGAGAAAATTTATGTTCTTTCATCTACCTATACCATTTAATTGTACTGGTATAGCATCAATGTTCTTAACCTGTGGTTTCATTGATTTGACAGTCATATCATTTCCTGATTTCTCAGAATAGTATTATACAACTGGATCAGCTTTTAGAAGTTCAAACCAGAAGGTACTAGCTTATGCAAAACAGAGAAGTATAATTTTCAGAGAGTATAACTAATTCTAGCGGGATACAAATTCATATCCATTATCCAAGCTTTGTAAACAAGAAAAAAAAATGATAAGTGAAATCTGCTTACCTGGGACAAAATTGGAATTGATGCTCCAGACAAAATTGCTGGTTGAAGGGAGATGACAGAAAACAAGATATAAACAATTAATCTAAACTCATACATTATCCAAACCATAAGAAAACAAAGGAAAAATAAATAAATAAATACATAAAAAGCGCTAATAACATATTGTACAACTTGATTATTTTTTTACCCTAACACAAGAATGGGCTAGCAATTAAAAATGCACTTCAAATACTTTTAAAATATAAACGAAAAAAACAAACAATGCATCTAGTACTTGAACAAAGTTTGAAAAAAGAATCCGTCCTCCATCCATAAGAGCATTGTAAAACTCACAACTAGGAATAAGTTTCAGCAAGAAAAGTGTGTGTTGGCTAGCTATGTAATAAAGTAGTTGTTTGTCACTATTTATAGCACCACATTGTATCATTTTTGGGAACATGAAATCCACTACGATCATAATCATGTGATCAGTGAGGAAATAGATTGGAAAGGCATGAGAATATCAGATGGCTACCTCCAGCTGCCATTCCAGTTGCAGCCGCAAGAGCTTCTAAGAGGCCCACTGCCAGAAAAGGAGCTTTTGGCATGGAAAGCATCTCATCTGTAACAATGCCAGCATGGTACCGTAGATACAAGATAGAGAAGTATACGACTACGTATCTGCAAACATATCGAAAGAAAACATTTAGAGTCAGTAGTTCTTGAATATCATTGATGCATACTATAAGTAAATGAATTAGTAAAGAAACAAGTGAAAGAAAGGACTATAGAACTAAAACTACGAAATGAACAACTAAGCTCCATCTATATGCAACATGCTTAGCATAATCTAGTGTCGATTAGATAAGGATTTGGTAGTTAGGATTTTTTGTATTTGAATAAAAACGGAAGATTAGGGTTTATCATTAGAGATAAGTTTTTCTAGGATTCAGAGTTATCATTAGTTAGGGTAGTTCCTATTTTTTAGGAAGGTTGAGATTCTA
>NW_010387414.1:0-1905 GCF_000414095.1 Morus notabilis
AAAAAAAAAAGAATACTTCAACTGCCTGCTGCTGATTAAGAGAACGAGAGCACAGAAATTCAAAAAAATAGGCAGTCGAATAAAGAGATGCTCCCTACCTGAGTTACAAAGCTGTGAGCACCAGTGAGTCCCTCTTCCTCCCCAGTATTAAACAAAAATATAACACCATTCTTAAATCCATGAGCCCACTGAGAAACCCCACGAGCAAGTTCCAACATAACCGCAACACAAGAACTGCAATCTCCAGCTCCTTCCCTGAAAGTTGCATGACACTTTTTTAACCAACATTAACATAGAATGATTTAGTTATGCACAAGAATGTTTTTACAAAAACAAATTCGAAACACCATACATGACTCTAAATCGAACAGAAAGGGACAAAGACATAAGCTTGGATGGCTGAAAATTGGAGAACAAAACAAATTTTGGATGAACAGTTATAAAAAAAAATCTACGTGTATTAGGATAGCGTAAATTTTGGTGTCTATAGTTCATACAACTAAGATACCAATACTTAATTGCTTATAGCAGGCAACGAGCTAGAGATGCATATCACCAGAAGCAATAAATAAAAGTGGAACGGATGAATGATGATCGTGGTGATTGCATTCACATAAACTATTACACAATTTGAGACTAAATAGATACGGAAGCATACGCTGAGAAAACGGTGTCAATGTGAGAGGAGACGAGGATCGTATTTTCTGCTGCGTCAGACACATATTTTGGCAAGATTCTTAAGATGACATGATTTAGATCTGAATAAACAAGAGTTCTTCCTTTAAACAAGCCACCAACCAGACAAGATACTCCAGTTTTTGCATTGAAAAGTTCCACTTGAACATCGACCTCCCAGTGAGCCGTCTTCTTGATCTCCTCTGATGCTGCCAAAACATACTGCAATGGAGTACAAGAAAAACAACTAGTTATATAAAATAATTGGAAAAGAAAGATTCACTTAATAACAACAATCGAAATAAATTATATAACAGATAGAAATTACACAGGCGGGAATTCATGCATTTGTACAAAGAAAACCAAGATGACAATCAAATTCAAGGGGAAAAAACCACAAACAGAATCAAAATAAATAAATAAATATACATATATACATACATATATATATATATAAGAAATACAAAACCTTGCATCCATTATCCAAGACAATTTAGGAACGTACAACACTGCTCCTCTCTCTGACTAATGAACACCTTGCCCTTTTCTTTTCTTTCTTCTTCTTCTTCTTTTGTTTTTTTTGTTTTTTTATTTTTTTTATTTTTAAATAAAGAAAAAAAGTTATAAGAATAGAGGGTGGTGTATCTCGATAATACGGGGAGGCAGGGCATCCCTTGTGGCACATGAAAGCCTCCCCGTGACACATGGATCCTTCATGAAGTCGATTGTCGGTGGGATTGACTTGAACTTAAAAGAGGAGATCGAGTAGTCTTACCACATTACCAAGTAGTATTCATTGACCAACTAAACAATGACTATAAAATAAAACATTGATACCACGAGTGCCAACATCACTATTTACCACAATAATAGCTATAAAAACAACGGCCACTTGGGGCTAGCTAAAGTCGTCGGGTGCATGTATCCACCAGAGTTTGAATGCTCGATTCAGCATAAGGTTGGGATCTTTCTTTCCTAAAATAAACTTTAATATAGTAAAACCAACAACAACAACAACATTTCAATAACTAGGTTCAGACTCACACTTTGGTAGTTATCTAATCCTCCAAAGCACTGCATATTTATGAAGTACCAAAACAACAGAACATGAATAAACTCCACCTATTTATTCCCGAGTGACAGCCCAGTCTGTTGATAAGTTACTCATCTAATCATGAGAATTCACAATTGGAGACGCAAAACACAAACATGCTACGTTAATTTTACCGA
>NW_010387415.1:0-1888 GCF_000414095.1 Morus notabilis
TTTTTTTTTCCTTTTTGGGTAAGAAACAAACATGAAATTCATTAATAAAAAAGGAAAAAATAGAATGCACAAATAAAGAAGGGCAAGGAGACCTTGCAAAAAACAACTGAAAAATAATAATTGTTGTGATCACCTAAACATCACAACTACACATCTACATGACTTATTTAGAGAACTAGGCCACATTTCCTTCAAGCTCAAATTCATATAATAAGTAGGAGTTTTTGTTCTTTCGTTCTCTTTAAATTAATTTCTGCCAAATAAGTCATTGAATTTGTGCCAAGTAAATGAATAAATAAAAGGAAAAGAAAAAAACCTTGTAGACAGAAATCAACCATATGAAAGTCTAAAATACAATAATACTTCTCAGGGAATAAAAATGGCAAGGAAATTCTATACTCACCAAGAGCTGAGAAATTTAGAGGGTACTGAAATTGAACACCGTGATTAGATAGAGACAGATTATTTCCTGTATCTTCATTAGAATTAGCATAGAATCCTTGGGGCTGAAAGTTCTGTGGAGGGTTTTCTATCTCGATCATCCTATTAATAACTCTCACAGAATTTTCTCTGTGTAATCTGCCATCAGACCCCGTAGATGATATTTGCTCCTTGATAGAGGAGTCTGAATTATGGGGATAGTCTGTAACGGCTTCTTGAGAGTTAGTGTTATCATTTGTTTGCCGAGGGACAGCAACTTCTTCTGAGTCTGTCAACAGCATTTCTTTTGGGACATTGGAATACCAAAACTGGTAGAATGTAAGTCCTACAACCATACATGAGACTGGGTCTCTAACAAATTCATTTTCTTGAATGAGGCTGAAAAATACCAAAAACATAACAAGAATCCATTATTTTGATATGATTTGTTGTTGAAAAATTACATTCCACGCATAAGAACACAAAAGAAAGGAATAAAATCAACTGAACAACACAGTAACAAAGGGCTAAAAGAAGAAGATGAAGAACTTGCTTCAACATCGTGGAACTACCCTCTAAAAGAGGAATGAGAATCATACCTTAGAGCAGCCTGATGAGCATCCTCAAAATTCTCTTCTGTAAGACAGAACAGGATGAACTCCAAATGAACCACAAATTTATCCTGCTCAAAACAAAAATTCCATGTCGAATACGTAAACTGATTAGAGCGAAGGTGCAAATACGATTGATTGGCATGGAACAGTTATTGAATTTTGATTCAAGCTTGACTAGGATGAATTCAGGAATCTATGTAATGATTAAGGAGAAATTTATTTTGCAACTTCAATTTATTTATAACTCTATTAACACAGTAAATAAAAGGACAATTACTTCAATTTATTTATTTTGAAATTGGTGACCAACTACTTGCTAACGTTTTCACACAACCAAATAGAATTAGAATCACATAATCTTTTGAAATTTTGACCAATTATTTTAGGACGCAAATGTTTCCTTACTTTTCTCCCTACTTGCTAACGTTCCCAGCATTACTTGACAACTAAATTCGTTCGTCAAGCGTAAAATTTGAGCATTCCCACGGATGGTTAAATGCAAAAATGAGTCAGGGACTAGGAGCTTGTTTGGTAGGAGGGAAAAGTGGAAGGAAGGATCGGGGTGAGAAGATTAGTCGAAGGATTTTGGGACTTGCAGTTGTTTGGAAAGAGGGAATAGATTAGGTGAGGGATTCAAAGAGCCAATTTTAATCTCTCCCAATAATGAAGGAATAGAGGAGGGAATCCATACCAAACACTATAAGAGAAAGGTCATCTCCTTTATCTCCATTTTCCTCACCTAAGTTATATACCTTTCTTTTGTTCCTATTTTCTTTCCTTCCCATCAAATTAAGGTTAGCATAGAACAACTGCACCTTCTAGATACATACCTCGACTAGCCGTCCTTTCGGCAT
>NW_010387416.1:0-1909 GCF_000414095.1 Morus notabilis
GAGCTATTTGACAAGGTTGCCAAAGGAAAGCTGAAGGAGGAAGTCGCGTGGAAATATTTTAACCAGCTGATCAACGCAGTTGACTTTTGTCACAGTAGAGGTGTTTATCACCGTGATATAAAGCCGGAGAACTTGTTGCTGGATGAGAATGATAATCTGAAGGCTTCTGATTTTGGATTAAGTGCTCTTGCTGAAAGCAAGCACCAAGACGGGCTGCTCCACACCACTTGTGGCACCCCTGCTTATGTTGCTCCTGAAGTCATTAACAGGAAAGGATATGATGGTGCCAAAGCTGATATTTGGTCTTGCGGGGTGGTGTTGTACGTTTTATTGGCTGGTTATCTCCCGTTTCATGATTCAAATTTGATGGAGCTGTATAGGAAAATTGGCAGAGCAGATTTCAAATGCCCAAGTTGGTTCCCTCCCGAAGTAAAGAGGCTGTTGTTCAGAATCCTGGATCCAAACCCCAGTACAAGGGCTTCCATTGATAAAATCAAGGAAAGTACTTGGTACAAAAAAGGATTGAAGTCCAAGCATATTAATTTTGAATCAGAAAACAAGGATGCGTCTTCTTTAGATACAGAGACTTCTAGTTGGCATGAGAGTGCCAGTGTGGCTGCCGAGGGAAAACAAGAACCAATCAGACCTCCAAACTTGAATGCTTTTGATATAATCTCTCTTTCTGTTGGGTTTGATCTGTCTGGCTTGTTTGAAGAAGATTATCGGAGGAGAGAAGCAAGATTCATTTTCAGAAAACCTGCCACAGTCATCGTCTCCAAGCTGGAAGAAATTGCTAAGAAACTGAGGATGAAAGTGAAGAAAAGGGATGCGGGATTGTTCAGATTGGAGGGTCTGAGGGAAGGTAGAAAGGGAATCTTGTCCATTGATGCAGAGATATTCGAGGTCACTCCATCTTTTCATTTGGTGGAGGTAAAATTATCAAATGGAGATTCAATGGAGTATCAAAAGATACTGAAAGACGACATAAAGCCGGCTCTCCAGGACATAGCTTGGGTTTGGCAAGACGACCAACAACAGCAGCCACACCAACAGCAACAACATCATCTACAACCGCATGAGGTGCAGCATGAACGGCTACCACAACTACAACAGGAAGAACAACATAAACAGCAACAACAATGCCAACCCTTTGCCAGCGTTCACCTTGTATCTTAAATTATTGTACATTTCACAAACTTTCAACCTCCTAACTGTCTCTGTATTCCTATAAGTTTCAGATCTCTCTTAAAGAAAATATTCTTATATTTTATTTTCATTAAATTGTCGTTTTTAGAATATTTTTTATCATATACTGCTTCTGAAGGTTGTAGTAGGCATGTTTTGCATTTTCCATTTGAAAATTTTCAGTTATATGAGTAACGTTCATAGAATTTTGCCAACATAAATCCCGGAAAACCTAGCAAAAGACCTTTACTTAAATATCTTATTATTTGGAACTGCGCTGTGATTCAGGTGTATTGAAACTGTGTGACATGAACTGAAGCAACTCTATTCAATGTATATCATTTTTTTTTCCCGTCAGGTTTACGTTTAAATGTAACATAGAAACTTCTGAAGATTTTCTGACTTTAATGACATTTTCAGCTGTCACGCTCATATTTTTATGCCAGCTAAATTTTCGCCTTCAGATTTTGATATTAACAAACAGAAGTAAAATTTCAGTGCTCAATACAAACAAGTTTGAAATACAAGACTAAGTCATATATGTCGGCAGCGAAAACAAGATACAATTAGTATCACAATGATTTAAACAATAAAGATTGTTGTACAATAAAAATTTAAACAATAAAGATTGTTGTATATTCTTATTGATTCGTTGTTGAGTGAGTCAACGGCATGAAACAGTACAACAAGTATGCTGCGAGCAGCGAGAATAACTGCAACTCTC
>NW_010387417.1:0-1919 GCF_000414095.1 Morus notabilis
AAAAAAAAAAGTTAAATGGGCTTTGACCCACTTTGGGTGAATTTATTGGGCCAAACATGAGTCGGTAAATAAGGGTAAAGTAAAGATATGCAAGTAGTAATCTAGTAAATTCTTAAAATTTAAGGGTAATTTTGACAAATATCCATTAAAAGTGCATGGGTCAGGATTTTTACCATTTATTCTTAATTCATATTCTTTTTAGTAAAATAATTATACTAACAAAAGGGTATTTATCAAGAATAAGGGGTAAAAGTCCAGACTCATGCACTCAAGAATAAATTCTCAATTTTTTTTGAAGTTTTTCTAATAAGCTCAATAAGCCCAAGGGTCCCTTTAGAATATGTTGCCATAATATTCTCTACTTTTAGAGGAGAAAATTGTTGAACTTAAATGTATCTGAATTTTTATTTCTTACTCTTGATTAATATATTTTTAACTTATTTGACTAAAAATGATATTAATCAAGAGTAACGGATAAAAATTCAGACCCATACACTCTAAAAAATATTTATTTTTACTCAAAAAAAGAATATTTGTCTTTCTTCCCCATTTAGAATCTAAACTTGAAATTAGTTTTACATAAACAGTTTTCCTACACTCTAGTCAAGTCTTTTAAGGTTGACGAAAAAGTGTAAATAACCTTGTTCAATAAAATTTATCTTTCCTAAGGATCCTTATCCAATTTTTTATGCCTAACCAATCATATCATGTCACATCATTAATAAGTATAAAGAATTAGTTGTAAAAACAACTTAAATTTTTTACAAGATGTAACATGATATGATTTGTTAAACACTGATTAAGACACTAGAATTCAACATAAGATTTGAATCCCTTTTCCAAATATTTAGACAACACAAATAGCCCTAAAAACAACATATTGCTCACTAACTTCCCTAACGACTTTTACTTCCTAAGGCTCCTTTGACCAATTTGAAAAACCATTTAAGTGTGCTTTTAAATTTAAATATTGTCATATTTAGATGTCAAAAAATAACTAACACACTAGAATACAATTAAATAGAGAAGGGCCTTTTCACCTTATAAATACCCCATTTCACTTCATTTCTCAACACACGAAGATCTGCTCAACCTTCCAACAAGAATGAAGCATGCGAAAGGATACATTCAGCTGTAATTTTACTTGTTATGATAGGGGTTAAATCTCCACTTTTTCATAAAAAGTGGGTGCCACAAGTGAGCCCCATAAATGGGCCCACTTTTTACGAGAGGAGAGGATTTATATCCTCATCAGACTATACATCATTTTTCTATATTTAGCTCTCAAGGATCTTAAACCAAATTCATGTCTTAAAACAAATCCACAAATCTTTAGTCTTCATACCAACTCATAGGTCTCCAAACAAATTCATATATATGATTAACCGACCATCATTTCTTTTAAGTTTTTTAGAACCTTTTCAATTAGAGGATACTCATTTTTTTTTTTTAATTTGATTCTGGAGCAAATCTTGTATGATTTCCTCCCACTTTTCCATCTTCAATAAGTTTTCCATATGTTACAACAAGAATTACTAAAAGATTGATTCAACAACATTTAAGTCCTCGAGGTCCTTTTTAAGTTTTAAAATTCTTAACTTGGAGCTTTCTAGTTGGAAAAATGTTTAAGAATACCACTAGTGTTAAGCACTATTACTAATAAAAGGTAGACATTATCTATAAGTTCACACTATATGACACATCTTTTATGAGCGGATGATACTGCTAAACACCACTAGTGTCTTATAACATTGCTCTCCTAGTTACTTCCATAGACCAATAATTTGTGTCGAGGAATTAGCATTCCATACATATATCCTGATCAACATCTCTAAATTAATAAAGAGCGGACTACGTAAGCACTACCCTCAACGTTGCATGAATCTACCGCAACATGACATTTTTATCTTTTTTTTTTT
>NW_010387418.1:0-1924 GCF_000414095.1 Morus notabilis
TCTCTCTCTCTCTCTCTCTCTCTCCATCCTTTTTTTTTTCTTTTGGCTTTTTTCATTGGTTCATTCTGAACTTCTTTAAAAGAAAAGAGAATTTTCTTTCTACACCTGCTTTTAATGTACCTAATTGTATTCTGAAGTGTGTTAAGTTGGACTTTCTATTTGGGTATTTCCACTTCAAACTTCAAAGCCTAAAGCTAGAATACGTTGGCTACAGGGGGTCACTGATCAGATTGCTCATAATGGCTTGTGGATACAAATCAGTCAGAGATATGGATTCCTAGCTTTTCTAATTGTATATGTTTTTTCTATCTAATTTTAAAAACTCCGGCTTTAGGTGTCACTGGCAACTTTCTGTCTTTTTTCTTAGGGTTTATTGATTTCCTTCAACGTTCTTCTTTCAAATTCAAGCCTTGAAACCCTAAAAAATTATTGTACATATTGATACTCTTCAGATATCTACGTACTTTCATCCATATATTAAGTTGTCGATATAAGGACTCAATTTGGTCACTTCTCTAAAAAGAATAATACTAACTTTTCTCTTAAAAAATTGCAGAGAGAGGCCTTCGCCTTGATGTGTATCTATAATTAAGTACAAATTGCATAAGCAAAATTAGTTAGTGGGGTAGAAGTTATATTGGTTGATTAGTACCTTATTATCTATAAGAAGAACAAGTTATATCGGATATAGCAAATAATTCTATGATAATGATAAATGCATTTTGGACTATCCGCTCAAACTTCTATATGCTTTTGGTAAAATTTCTCTTGGCTTCGTTGGAGAGTTCCTAAACTTTAAGGCATCGTTCGTTTCACCATTTGATTCACAATTTAAATTTTTTACTACAGTATTTTCTTTTACAAAATTTAAAATTCAAATTTTTTTTCTACAATATTATTTTCTTTAATGTAAATTTACTTTTCAACTTAAGTCCCCAACTCAAAGCGAAACGAAGGACCCTATGATTATTTTTTCGTTCTTGTATAAAGGTTATGTATATGTCACTTTCAAAACACCTAGTTATCTTGGAGGTAGGTATCATTTGAGTCATTTTATTGTTTCAACACAGTGAAACTTGCAAATATCATCCAACACCAGGATCGCTCTTTTAGATCCTGGCTTGTCTCAAAAGCTTAAGTTATTAGGAGGTGAGCCAATAATAACTTTATACTTTAGCACTTCC
This sequence comes from Morus notabilis, assembly GCF_000414095.1. Taxonomy (NCBI): domain Eukaryota; kingdom Viridiplantae; phylum Streptophyta; class Magnoliopsida; order Rosales; family Moraceae; genus Morus; species Morus notabilis. The sequence continues at coordinate 1,185 of NW_010387418.1, forward strand.
TCTCACGTATGGACTAAACAATGGGCAATCGTGTGGGTAAATTAATTGAAAAGCTCAACACGTGAATATTAAAACTCGAGATATATTAAAGACCCAACACATGATAACAATTTAAATGGGGATAAAGAGTGCAATTATAGGGATTTAAACTCATGACCTCCCTCTCTGATACCATGTTAATTTACCAATCCATCTCAAAAGCTTAAGCTATTAGGAAGTGGGCCAACAATAATTTTATTCTTTAACAAATCAGTGATTTTCAAGTTTTGATGTTTACTACCATATATAATTTTACAACTCATTGCCTTCTTCTCCAATCAGTTGGACTTACAGCTAAACTTGACATTAAGTTTTTGTCCCTTAGACCCTACTTTGGCAGTTTGTTTTATTAACATTGCTCTTCGTCTCCCATCATTATCCGGATTGAATTTGTTAGTTCTCCAATATTTCTACCGTTAGAAGAGGATGACATAGCATCCATAACTCTTTTATATTTGACATTAATTTCGACTGTGTATCCCATAAAAATGTGTTAAAATCGATTTCAAATTCTCACACAAACACATTATGAAAGAACAAAGATATATAATATCTAAAATTAACCATGCATAAAGCGTTAACACTCAAGTACTTTTTATAATATATACACACACACACACACACACACTAAAGCAAAATCAAATACATCAAAATTCCATTATATTATTACTAATTAGTAACACATTATAAATTAACAAATT
>NW_010387419.1:0-1878 GCF_000414095.1 Morus notabilis
TCATCCTCCTTTGTTTGCAGTCTTTTCCGTTTTTGCTTTAACTCTTTATTTATTTATTTAACCTCTCAACTCCTTGCACTAGACGTTCTATCCTTTATACTCTTACGAATACTTTATAATTCTTCACTCTCAAATTTGAGCATTGGAGTGCCTTCTGCAAGTACATCAGCATGGAAACGACAACAAGCGCGGAATGCATAAGAAACGACAATATTATCAAGGACATCAAAATTTTTCCTTCTTTAAAAGCTCGTTTACGTATAACTCACAAGTCACAACAATTACACCGAATTATCATATTTATTATTTTATCTTCTCACAAAAATTATGCAGTTTCTAGTCCCTAAACAAGGATAGTTTTGTACCTAACCAGCAAAAAAATAAAAAAAGAAAAAAAATTTGAACCCATTGCAGCTTCAATTGTTAATGAAATGGAGAAAGAACACTCGGGTGTTGGAAAAGGAAACTCTAGGCGTTTTGGGAAAGGAAAAACAAAGAAAGAGGCCAGACCCAGAGGAAGATGACAGATGGGTGTGTCTTGTTTCCACTTGGCCTGATATGCAAGGTAGTACTTGGTCTCGATTAATTCTTATAAAAATATATATAATTTTCGTGCTTCTGGTATTCTTGAAGAAGCAAGGGTAGTTAAAAGAGATATCATGAGGCTTGTGGTTTTACCAGCAGCTATTCTCACTTTGATTACCATATTCATCTCTCTACTCCGTTTCATGCGACCGTCCGAATGGAATATTATTATTGGTAATTCTCCTCAAAATAATAATTATTATAATAACAATATCTCTCGACAACACAGCCCTGCTCATGATTATCACAGCATATCCGGTCTTGCTCCTCAAATAGTAAGAAATCTCTCCCTGCAATCTGCATGCACGAGTTATTTAATTTATTTCTTAATTAAAAGAGAAAAACCCACAAAACGTTTAATTGGGCAATATTCAATTATTTATTTATTTGGAACTGTTGGTTTAATGTTTTGTAGGTGGGGGAAGAGATTAATAATATATCAATTAGTGGCATGAATGTGAATTCAACAACAAAAAGAATATTTGGAAAAACAAGATTGAGTAGCAGCCTTGATAAATTGGAAGCCAGGTTGAGCAGAGTTCGGGCTTCCATAAGAAGAGAAGCTGCTCTTGTTAAGAACATCAATATTTCGACATCCAATTCCTCCACTCTGAATTATCATTTAGATGATGTTCACCATGTTCCTCGAGGTCGGGCATACAGGAACCCAAATGTTTTCCACAGGTAGGTAGCTTAGGAATTTATTTATTGTTAAATAAATATTAGTTTCTGATTCAGATAATAATAAAGCACCCCACCCATTTGGATTTGGAGTAGTGCTACTATACTAGTACTCAAATTAAGCAGATAGATACATTGCTAGCTAAGCTGTTCAAATTATATATGTATGATTTTATGTTAGTCCAACAGGAGTTACTTGGAGATGGAGAAGCGGATGAAGATATATGTATATGAAGAAGGAGACGTTCCAATATTCCATGGGGGACCATCAAGAAGCATATATGGAACAGAAGGGAGATTTATTTATGAGATGGAAAAGGGAACATTGTTTCGCACAACTGACCCAAACAGGGCTATTGTTTATTTCATGCCTTTCAGTGTGGTGAGAATGGTTCGTTATATTTCCCGCAACCACAAAGCCATGGGACGTGTAATCAAAGACTACATCAACCTCATCTCCCGTACATATCCCTTCTGGAATCGAACTCTTGGTCCCGACCATTTTATGCTCTCCTGCCATGATTTGGTACTTACTACTTACCATTTTTCCCCTCCTTCATCATCCCCCACCTTGTTTCTAACTTTAAAATATATATATATATATATATATAT
>NW_010387420.1:0-1921 GCF_000414095.1 Morus notabilis
TCTTTGAACCTGTCATGGAACAGCTTGACGGGTCAAATCCCCCGTGACATCGGTGACTTAAAAGAGTTGACTACCCTGGATTTGTCAAGAAACCGGTTGTACGGTCAAATTCCTCCGAGCCTTTCTCAGATCGATTTTCTCGCTCTGTTGAACTTGTCAAACAACAACTTGACGGGAAGGATTCCAAAAGGCACTCAACTGGGATTAGATGCTGCTTTTTATGCTGGGAATCCTGGACTTTGTGGGTTTCCACTCGAGGAGTGCGAGGCTCCAGAACCAGAAGGCTCTACTCGCAATGAACAAGGAGATGAAGAAGATAGTTTTATAACTCAAGGATTTTATTTTAGCACGGGGCTTGGATACGCTGTTGGAATCTGGGTTGTTATCGGGACTTTGATATTCAGCGACTCCTGGAGATTCAAATATCTGAAGTTCTTGAGTGACATTTATGATTGGCTTTACGTGATGATACTACTGAACAAGGCAAAATTAGAGAGGATGCTCAAAACATAAAATGTACAACTTCCTTCTCTCTCTCTACTCCCCTTCCTCACTCACGCAAAGGAAGGATTCCATGTGTGTATATGTGTATTGTGGAACTCTTGCTGCTCTATGAGAAAATAAAATAAATAAATAAATAAATAAATAAATAAAACCTAGTATAACTGCAAAAACCAATTTCTCATATTTTATTGTTTTGAGTTGCTAATTTAAACAAGCACATAGCAACCCTTCATTTTTCTCTATCGTTTTGTTTTCTGGTACACAATATCAAGCTTATTATGCCTGGTAAAAATGGAATTTAAGAAGGGGGAAAAAAAAAACAAGAAGAAGAAGAAGAATTTTGAGTTGTTTAGCGCATCATTAATAATCTCGCCGCCTACTGTTGGCAAGGTCGCTGACAAAAGAATCATCGTCATTTTCACATTGCTCCAAGTATTTACTGTAAGCAGGATTATGAGCAACTAGTAACCGGAGATACTCTGAAGCTTCTTCCCTGCGACCTACATTGTATAAAGCACTGAAAAAGCAAATTCGTCAACTTAAGACATGGGAAATAAGGACCGCAAATAATCAAGTATGGTGTACACGTTCTTTAACTTATAACACCACTTAATACCTTGAAAGCAATAGCAATGTGTCGAAATAATGGCCTTTGACCTTTGGATCATCTGGTTCTTTCAATTTTCCTACTCTCTCCAAGTGTACCAATCCTTCTTCAATTTTTCCCTATCTCATACACAGTACAAGAGAAGACCAAGCAATGAAGTCTACCATATTTGTATACATTAGTATAAGTAATATCTTTAACTCCTGTTTTATATAAAGTTATAAAAGTGCGCGCACCTGCTGACTATAGGCAGCACCCGCCCATTGAGATGCAATAATTAAATGACCAAGGGTCTCCACTTCTGTAGGAAACCCATCAACCAAGAGCTGATGATCAAGAGAGCAGATTCAGATCAATGAATAAACAAAGAGATAAACTAAGAAAGAGCTATTCTGAGCTGAATCTCAAAAAGAAGCAAAAGGAGGGCACAAGAGCCAATCCTAATAAATAAATTACTCAAAAAGCAAGTAGATGTGTACGTACATATCCATAACTCTTATGGTAACAGAGAGATGAAAGTGATTTTTACTCTCAAAGACAATGATACGTAATGCAGAGCAAGCTTGACATGTGAAGACGACATGAGGCAAATATGCGTTCAGAGTTTCATACCTTAGAAATGGCACGCTCCAGGTATTTAATGGCCTCCGCAAGCAGTCCTTTCTGCAATAGAGCTTGACCCATGAGAATCAAACCGTGTTCCGACTCAGGATCCTTGGCAAGTATTAACCTGCAATAATAACATTACTACTTCATGCAGCAGCTATTGACAAGCTGCTACCAAACACAAAGAAATTAAAAAAAAAAAAA
>NW_010387421.1:0-1887 GCF_000414095.1 Morus notabilis
AATGTATGTTGTCCTATCATGGAAGAGAGGATTTTTACACAAGTGAATTGCACTTTGACTGTCTGAGTACACAATTGCTTTTCCCTTTAGTAACTTTAGTTCTTGTAATAGACCTTGAATCCATATTCCTTCCTTAATTGCTTCTGTAGCCGCCATATACTCAGTCTCTGTTGTGGATAAAGCTACCACTAGCTGCAACTGGGACTTCCAACTGATGCAGTTTCCACAAACTTTGAAGAAATATGTTATAGTTGACTTTATGCTGTCTCTATCTCATGCATAGTCTGAGTCTACATAGCCTTCAATCCCTACTTGATCACCATGTTTCTTATACAGTAACTTATATCCAGTTGTACCACTGATATACCTTATTAGCCACTTCATGACTTTCTAATGTTCTTTCCCTGGTTTAGACATAAATCAACTCAGTGTACTTATTGCATAGTCTAGATTAGGTCTGGTACACACTATTGAGTACATAATTGAGCCAACTGTATTTGAATATGGAACAATTTGCATATATTTGCTATCTTCTTCATTTTAGGGACATTGTTGAGCTGATAATAGAAATTGAGTTGTAATGGGCTGCTATGGTGTCTTTGCTCCTTTCATAGAAAACGTTTCAACTAGTTTCTGCAAGTAAGTTATATGGTTTAGGAACAACAAGTTTTTCTCTCTCTTCCTGGATATCGTCATTCCAAGAATTCTACCAGCTGCACCAAGGTCCTTTATGTCAAATTCTGAACTTAGCATGCCTTTCATCTTCAATATTTTGACTTTATCTTTACTTATAAGCAACATATTATCTACATATAATAGTAGATATTAAGCTTCCATAATGTTGTTACCTCTTAAGTATAGACAAACATCAAACGAGCTTTTCTCAAATCTCTATTTGGCCATAAAGGTATCAAACCTCTTATACCACTGTTTAGGGGATTGCTTGAGACCACATAATGATTTCTTCAGTAGGTAGACCATATCTTTTCCCTTGTAAATTTCAAATCCTTCAAGTTGCTCCATGTAGATCGTTTCCTCTAGCTCTCCACGTAAAAAAGCAATTTTGACATCCATTTGGTCTAATTGCATATCAAATTGTGTCATCAATGAAAGCATGATCCTAATTGTCTTGTACTTCACAACTGGAGAAAATACCTCTGTAAAATCAATCCCCTCTTTTTGAGTGAAGCCTTTTGCAACTAACCTTGCCTTGTTCTTAAGTGGTTTTGAGATTGTTGCCCTTTCTTTGATTTTTTAAATCCACTTACAAGTAACAACTGACTGTTTCTTAAGTCTCTGGACCATAACCCATGTTTTATTATTGTATAAGGAATTCATCTCCTCCTTCATAGCTGCAATCCATAGCTTTGAGTCCTGACTTTTAACTGCTTATGAGTAGGTTTTAGGTTCCTACTTGTTAAGCTCCACTGCAGTCATGAGGCATAGGCTAACAGACCTGTATAAGCATTAAATCCATATTTCTGGGTTGGTCTTAACACTCGTCTAGTCTTGTCTCTTACTAGAACATAATCATCTGATTGTGCACTATCATTTTCTTGATATGTACTAGGCTGTTGTGTGCTAGTTGACTGAGTGTGATTGTCATCTGTGTTTTTTCCTTGATCAGTCTGAGGTGCCTGTGATTACTGCTGCTACACCTGATCAGAATTCCCTTGTAAGTGTTCCACCTGAACTTGGCTCTTGACTATACCTGCAGGGTTAGTAATAGAAATACCTTTTCTTGTAGAGTAGTTAGTGTCAAATAAACATGGGAAAATAGTTTCATTAAAGATGACATTCCTATTGTTTATAGTCCGAAAACCTTTCCCATCTCTGACCTATAATCTATACCCCTTAGTTCCCTCAGGATAACCTAGGAATACACAC
>NW_010387422.1:0-1910 GCF_000414095.1 Morus notabilis
GATAAAAAATTAAGATTACTGAAAAGTCTCCCTTTTTCTATTTTCTTCATCATGTTTTCTTTTATTTTATTTTTTCCTCTCTCCTTCTCTCTCTTTCTTTCTTTCTTCCATTAAATTATTGGTAGTTAAACGGGTGTGCTTGGCGTGGCACTTTAGGATGTTAAGAACATGGGAAACTACACATACTCATCTTTCTATTATTAACCTCTTAATTATAACCAACGAATAAGGACAGTTCAGTTAGGCAGTTGTAAGTCCTTTTATCTAAACTTTAGGTTATGGCTTTGAGTCATTGAATATGGATGTGTGAGTGTGAGGACAGGCCACATGGGCACTTTAATTAAAAACAAAAGAACCTCTTAATTATAACCACCCTTTTATCAGAACATATCAACTTAAATATATTAAAAAGTTTTATATAAAAGTAAGGAATAAAATTATTTTAGTATTTTTTATTATAATAAAATATTTCGATGATACTTTTTGTTTTTAATATTATTAAAGCAATTTTTTCACCTTTAAAGAAACGTTTATTTTGATTGCTTGAACCAATTTTTAAAACTTATACTAAAATTGCCTTTTTTAATTAAATAGAAATTAATAACTTTAAAAATATTTTATAAAAATATTTATTTAATTTATTTTGATTGTTTAATTTTTAAGTGTTTTAAAGTATTTTTAGAATTTTTTTAAAAAATTAGTAGTTTATGTTTAATTAATGAGAATGGTGTGTGTGTGTATATATATATATATATATATATATTGGAAATCAATTAGTGAGAATGATATAATGGATATTTTATGTCCTAAAAATCAATCTCAGAGTAACATTTCTTTAAAGGTAAAGGTATCATTTTAATATTATTAAAAATATAAGGTACCAATAAGATGTTTTGTTATCCGTAGAATTATTGCCTTTGCATATAAGCACCGTATAAACATTAATCTTATTCTCAATGTTTGAAAAATCATTTTCACTAATATTTTCGTGAAAATTTCTATTCTTTAGAAGTACCGGTATGAAAAGAGGGGTTTACTGTTTTTCTGCATAATATCCTAAAATTTCTATAAATATTGATATTTGCACGGAAATATCCGTTTTTGTGAAAAGTTTACCATTAAGAATGACCAAATTTCATAGAAATTTTACGGGAATTTCATGAAAATATTAATAACTTTATATTTTAAAATAATTTTCTATAATGTAAGATTTATGTCATTTCTTACTTTTTTTAATCTGAATGTAGTCTTCCGCTTTTTTGTACATTTTACCTGCTTGTTTTGTTTTATTGAAATACTTTATCATTTTTAATTTGTAAAGGTGGACTTATCATTTATTGTATTTTGATTAGGGGTGTTCGTCGGTTTCAGTCGGTTCGGTGGCTTAACCGATCATGTCAGTTTTCTGAAAGTGAGAACCGAAACCGAACCACATGTAGCAGTATTTAGTTCGGTTAACCGAACTTCAGTTTCAGTTCGATTTCGGTCGGTTTTGGTCGGTTTTTTAGTTTTGGTAATCAGGAAGGTGACATCAATTAACAATCAAATTTCCAGCATCTTTAGTTGCATTTTTTACCAGAAAGTACGAAAAAATGTAAAGCTTTCCTTTAATGCAAAGTTGCAAACATGTAATCACAATAAATGAATACAAAACACAACATCGAAATTGATAATTGCACAAACACAAGTGTAAAAAATATTTAAATTGTCATAAAAAATTAAGAAGTCCAAAGCATAATTAAAAAGTTCAACTTTAAATAATAAAGTTCATTTCTAACTTCTCATAAACCTCTTATTCCCCTTCATCTTCATCCGAATCCAAATCCATTATATCGTCAGCCAAAATGAATATCCTCACAGTCAGTGGCAATTCTTATGAATATTGACACTAGAGAATATGCTCAACTAGG
>NW_010387423.1:0-1838 GCF_000414095.1 Morus notabilis
AAGAAAAAGTGTTCAATTCTGATGCCTTGGTAAAAACTTAAAATAGAATTTGCGTCATTTAACAAGATATATACATCATTCAGATGCCTTGGTAAATCAGACTTTGATATTATTAGTAAGTTTTAGTGTTTACAATACTGTGTGTTACATCCAAGTATCCATACACTAAAAGACAGTTATGAAGCGGGGAGGTTATCCAACTGTGATTAGTAATTATTTCATTTCTCATTCATGAAGTGCACAAAGGTGTCGAGCAACTTTTACCACTTTGGAAACTATGGACTTTTGTATCAAAGGTCGTACTTTTCGTTTAGACTAGATACAGTAACTTTCAGCATTTCCGAACTTCCAGAACCTCAAAAGATTAGTTTACTTTTTCTCGGGAAGCTTCTCTAGCAACTCAGGTATCACCTCGAAGAGATCACCTACGAGTCCGTAATCAGCAACCTGCGAACGCATCAAAGAACTCATTAAAATGTACCAGCAAACAACTAAGATCATCATACATTTGGTTGTATTGGGAAGAGAAACAAAAATGTCCTAGATTACTGAACCCCAGGAACTCTGTTTGAGAAAAAAAGTTCACAAGTTCAACTTCAAACCATCACCTGAAATATTGATGCATCAGCATCCTTGTTCACAGCAACAATGACTTTCGAATCTTTCATGCCTGCTAGGTGTTGGATGGCTCCAGATACACCGAAAGCCATGTATAACTCGGGGGCAACTATCTTTCCAGTTTGCCCAACCTAAAACAAACCAGTCACATTTGAGAACCATGGGAAGAGAAGGCCATGAACACATTAGACTGTTAACAATTTTATATGAGATGTGAAAAATGAGGCCGATAAGATGCTTTGAGTCATAATCTCTGAGCAACCAAACTTGAATTTTGTTTTTACAAAAAAATAATAATAATAAAATAAAATAAAATTATGGATACATGCATGATTGTCGAATTATATTGAAAGTAACCATCACTGGAATTACCTGAAGATCATTAGGGACAAAACCCGCATCAACAGCAGCTCGGGTAGCACCAACTGAGCAAAAAAGAAGAGAGAAATTTCTGGTTACATAGAAGGAGAAGAACCATTGTTGAAAACAACACCATATGCAGTTACATCTAAACTGGAAGATCAAGACTCAAGTTCTCACGAAATTTAAAACATCCTCATTTCAAATTGTATTTGAAGATATTGAATCATTGCATGTCTTGCAGTAAAAAATATACGCATTTAGAATCTTAGACGAAAAGAACAATGCAGATCACAGAAATATTAAAAAAAAAAAAAAGGCTCTTTTTTTTTTCCCCCTTCTGAACACACAAGATTTTTGTGGAAGAGCTACCAGCTGCACCAAGTTTCTCTGCAAGTTTCTCTATCATTTTGAAGTTTTCACCACTTTTCAGCCCACGCCCCCCAGTAACCACTACACGAGCATTCCCAAGATCAGGCCGTTCTGTGTCTTGAGATGAAAGCTTTACATATCTTGATTGACCAATAAAATCTGCAAATAATGAACAAGAAAGTATGTCAAAATTCGGCTTAGCTTTAATCAATAACAAATAATGTACATATTCTTTCTGTAACAATTTCAAAGCAGGATCTGGCCAATGTATCAACTATGCGAAAGAAAAAGATAAACAGACCTTCACTAAAGGTGGAGAGATCAACCTGGGTGATTGGAGCTTCATTAGATTTTGAATCATCAAAGGTGGTAGTAACCGGAAAAGATGTTGATCTGATGGTCAACATGCAAGGGCCAGTACCAGTGTATTTAACAGTACAAAGTGCATTTCCAGCATATATTGGCCTGTCAAATTAAAATAAAATATT
>NW_010387424.1:0-1944 GCF_000414095.1 Morus notabilis
GGTTTAGGCGAGTGCTGGACTATTTGCCAATTTAGTTCGAACGTGTTAGTTTTCTTTGATTTCATCAGTTGCCCTCTATCGTCATTTACATGTTAGTACTATCATGACCATCAAATTGGCTACCAAAGTTTTTTCTATCAAGTAGCATGCTAGTTGATTTATTTGTAATATATATACTTGGTCAAAAAGATTAGAAAATTAATTTTAAGTTTAACCATTATTTTGTACAACTTTAATATTTATGTCATTACACAAAAATTTAATGTTATTACAAAAAATAACTTAAAGATTATGTTTCATAACCTACAGGTTATTAGTGATATAAGATAAATTTTAAAACAATGGTATAAATAAAATATTGTTACCTCCTCGATGGTTTTTTTCCCGAAAATTTCCTGATTAAAAACCATTTAAGTATTTTATTTCAATTACATATAAACCTACGATCTTAACACGTGCATGCATGAAAATTTACGTAAGAATTAAGACTTCTTGATCTGTTGCTTCAGAAACTGCACAAATTGGCCAGGCGGAGAAACATTTAGCTAACCATGGTGACATTTTCGGTAGCCGTTTTGCGGCACTAGGACAGTGGATTGGCAAGCATGCAACCGAGACCGGTCATGCCTGCCGGAAAACTGACATGCCCGGTCGTGTCGGTAAAGGAAACTGAAACTGGAATCTTTGTGGCCCTTACATGGGCTGCACTCTATATATGTCTTTCTAATATATACTACTAAGAAAAGTTTTTGTGAATAAAAGTGTATAAGTATTGGTTCGGGTAGTTTTATAAACTCTCAACCAATACAAGCGGGTTTGTCTTCAGTGTTTTATGTAGTCTGGATCTCTTTAGTGACATTATTGAAATGTGATATCGAACTATATTTAATATATCTTTACTATCTGTTCTTTTATCTTTGAACTCCTGCCATTTATTTCTTCCAAAGCGTCTAAAAGCTCAAAATCTGGGTTGAAAAGTAAGAGAATTCGGTATTCGTAATTGAGCCAAATCTCATATGGAATCAATTAACATGCTCTTTTACGTATATTGTTATATATGTGATTCAGTTTGTTCTCTTCAGTTTGCCTTTAGCAACTCCATTAATAATAATAATAATAATTACATATGTACAATTAAAAAATGTAAAGACTAAAGATCCTGGATCAAGGTACAATTTTCAAATAACACTTTTGTTGTAATTTTTGCTAAAAACAGATAAAAGAAGAGAGAATAATGGAGTCGCGTAGTTTTTCTGTTTGAATTTTTGCGAAAAAAAAAACAACATAATTACACTTAAACTCCCACTTTTTTGTCTAACTTTAAGAGAAATTACAATAGAAAGGCCTAAGTGGAACAAATTTATAATTTAGAGAGTAAATTCAGAGTTTTTAAAATTTAAAAGGTAAATTGAGAATGACTTTAAAATTCACTGATACTAATGAGATTAATTAAATATTTTAAGTTACATGACTTTTTAATTAATAAATAAAATATCATATTTAAATTAACATACTTTTTAGTAGATGTGACATGGAGAAATATGAAAAGGGACACAAGATCAATTGAATACAACAACAAGGCACGTAGTTGCTTGTGCATAAGGGTTCCATGGCTTGCTTATGCGCGTAGTTGAGATGTGAAATACTCGTGGACTGGACCCACCAAGTGGGGCTCACAATTTGTTTTACATCTGGACTCTAGATCACGCGCCAACCGCACAATCTCACTATTTTTTTGATAAAGTCAACCATGATGGCATACTCCTTTATAGTCTTTTCGTGCACACCGTTTCGCAACAACTGAGGGAAGAACAACCAATTCCCCGTAACAATCAAGAACCCCAATGCCAACCCCCCGGAGACCGCCCCGCTCAACCGCCATTTCTCACCGACTTCCCTCTTCACCGCCATCTCCACCGCCGTGCACACCCCTTGAAGCACAAA
>NW_010387425.1:0-1958 GCF_000414095.1 Morus notabilis
AAAAAATAATAATTTTAGAACGAGTTTCAAACGCGCCCTACAATTTCTACATTTTTGTGCATCCATGCCATCCAGCTCTTTACAAAATTTTGGGCCAGTCTTTGAAACTGTACCCAAATGAGCAGAATTGTTCATCCGTGCCACATCAAAATTTTTCTCCTTAGAAAGTCAGTAAGAGAAGTGAAATATATTACCAGTTATTTAGTGGAGAGAGACCTTTGGGGCTGGTTCCTACTGTACCATCTATGTTGTAGGCACCGTCGTCGTGTTTTGCTCGGGCAATATCTTCCTCTCCGGAGCTGGCATCTCCTCCCATATCGTCGTCTTCGTTCTTGGCTGATCCTAACACACCCTCTTCGAGTTCTTCCGCAGCATCCTCTTCATTGACAAAACTCCATCCAGGAATAAGCTTTCCTCCTTCTCTGATGACACTACCATTGCGGTAGAAACTTTGTGAGCCTATACTTAACATATTTTTCCCAGATTCTTCAGAACCGGTCCCACCAACATAAAAAGCAGAACTGCTCTTGGTGTTCATTTCCGTCGCTTGATGAGAAAGGATTGAGCGTGCGGTTTTTGACTTGGTAGCCTTATCATCAGCACTCTTCATTTCCAAAGAGGGAGCAAATCCAATTCCACACATTTGAAGATGAGCTTGATTGTGGAATACAGGCGTTATTAGGTTGCTTCCATTCATGTCCACATTGCCACTGGCATGCGCGGCATTGCTTGATGTATTCTCGCCGTTTCCTTGCTCTGTGGTAGCAGCAGAGTGGCGTGTTTTTTCTTTATCTACTACCTTGTTAAGAACAACCTTCTCAAAAACATGTGGTTTAGCCTCGGATTGAGCCTTGGATGTGGCCGGTTTCCCACCTCGAGCCCGGGGATGTGACTCATCTGGAGAACCTACTGCATCAACTGCACCAACTGATCTCTTTGGTCTTCCTCTCTTTGTTGGCTGACTAGCTAAAGCAGTCACAGCAACTTGAGCAGAGGGCTCGTCCACTTTCGGTTTGTAGGAAGAAACTTCTGCTTCAAGTTTAGATAACCGATTCTTGTAATCAGCTAGTTCTGATTGCAAGTGATTAATCATATTCCATAGCTGAATATTCTCTGCTGACTACAACCTCAAAGCCAGAAATTTATTTTATATTTATAGTTTGTAGATAATGATGTCATACTAAACATAAAACATAAGTAGAAGAAAAGGTTCTTACTTGTGCCTCCCAAAGTTGCTGGTGCTTCTGAGAAAGTTTTGCTGATGGTCTGATAATTCCTTTTTGAAAGACTTGTCCAGGGGGTGCGGAACAACTTGGGATTGATGAAGGTGTTGATGAAAAGTAGCTATATTGAGATTGTTGTGCTTGATCCCACCAAGATAAGGGATCACAAGGACCTGTAAACACGAAATACCTACTTTTCGATATGACTCAAAACATATGCATTTTGCGCGATGAAGAAAAGTAAACAATAGTTGAGAAATCTTGATGTGTTAGCAGGAAACTTTCACCAAAACTAAAGATTAAACTGTTTAAACATATTCCCCAAGATAGTTAATCAAGCATAATAAAGACAGATGTATTAGTGCATTGCACAGAAATGATTATGTATTCGAGATTACCTGGAAGACAGGGGAACGAGTATCCAACGGGGTAACAGAAATTGGGAACTGCAGGTTGACCTGGTGATGCAGTGCTTGTGCTTCCTCCTACAGCAGGAGCTTGCCAAGTGACCTCAGTGGTTCCAAAGGGAACCAATGGCGGAAATGTTGCAGGTGCATTCAGTCCAGGCAAGGGGTGACCTGGACGTTGTGGCAGCCAAAAGGGTGGCATTGGTTGTGCATAATTCAACGGGATATGGCCCTGCAGGGCCGGATTGTTCTGTGGTTGATGCTGATTGGGAAAATGCCATTGGCTTATAATGATAGGTGAGGGTGAGGGTGTTTGAATTGGAAGAGC
>NW_010387426.1:0-1935 GCF_000414095.1 Morus notabilis
GGGTTAAGTAGGACAAATTCAAAATTTAAAGGGTGAAATGATAATTTTTAAAGTTAATTTGAAAGTTAAACCATGAATGATCTCAAAATTTAGGGGTATTGTTGAGATTAATCCAATTTTGAAATCCATTTTATTTTATAGTTATTGATATAAGTACAAATAAACTCAAAAGAAAAATTAATCGAGCTATTAATAGACAGAAACAAATTAGTCCGTGTGGATCAAACTATCACAATGCTAATAATAATTCAAGAACTAACATGCCAAAAACCCTTAAAACAACTATCATTTGAGCAAGTACAATATGACTGAATATATGGAATATTTACCAATGCTCCCAAAAAAACAAAATCGTTTTGACGTGTTCGGCCTAGAGTTTCCAATGAAGGGTGGCTACATATACATCAAACGCACTTGATTCCGTAAATCCTGAATGCTTAAGATATATACAAATATTGATGTGTTTGGAATTTTGGAACCTTATATATTCAGGTCCAAGGCTCTTTGTGATGGAACAAATAATCCGGCTTTGCGTCCTATTTGTGGGAGGCCATTAGGTATGGAATTCTTCATCCGGAAGAATATGCTATTTATTGCCGATGCCTTTCTAGGGCTGTTTAAGGTTGGACTAAATGGAGGACTTGCGACTCAACTCGCCAATGCTGCAGAAGGAATACCCTTCAGATTTCTTAACGGTTTGAGTGTTGATCAACATACTGGAGATGTCTATTTCACAGATTTCAGTTCAAGATTCCTGCAAACGTAATTCTCTAAGCATAGTCAATTTTTTGTTTTCTTTCTTTCTTTGATCTAACAAAAATATGGACCTTTACTAAAAATATGCTTGAAAAAAGATAATTTTACAAGTAAAACGATATGAAAAATGTACACACATAAGTTTGTTTATGTTTGACACTTGAATTTAGCGGTTAAGGTTTAGGGTTTTTATTTCGCAAAATTTGAGTAATTGGATTCCTAAACTCTACTGTTTTTGAAACGTGGGTCCCAATTTAAAAATTTTGAAGTGGGTCCCGATACACATGAATACCAATTCAAAAATTTAGAGTGCAATTCTGTTAATTTCGCTGATTCGAGTTTTAATACAGTAAAAAGTTCTCACAAACAGTCTCATCTAATTTTTTTATTACAGTAAAAAATACATAAAGTCGCGTCTTAACTCGAATTAAAAACTCAAATTAGTGAACTAAACCGGCTTAAACATCCCTAAAGAAGAAAAAAAAAATAATTATTGGGATGCGTCTGGGTCTTGATTCTAGTCTCAAGTCAAATCCAACAAAAATGATGATGATTATAATTTCTATATATTGTGCAGTCAAATCCAACAAGCAGTTGCTGCCAATGACTCAACAGGAAGGTTATTGAAGTACGATTACAGAACTAAAAACGTTACAGTGCTGCTAAGGCGCCTTTCTGGTGCAAACGGCGTTGCAATCAGTTCAGATAGCTCGTACGTACTTGTCGCCGAGTTCTTAGCCAACCGAACTCGGAGATTTTGGCTACATGGGACCAAAGCTTTTACGTCGGAAATCGTGGCCACTTTTCGGGGAATGCCGGATAATATTAGGAGAGCCCCTTTCGGAAATTTCTTGGTGGCAGTGAACGTAGAGAGACCAGCTGGGGGACCAAGGCTAATCCCCACAGCAATAAGAATCAATGGAGCTGGCCAGACTTTGCAGACTTTGCCTCTTGACCGATACTACAACAACACTACTATCAGTGAGGTTTTACAGTGTGGCAAGCAGTACTATATTGGCTCCGTGGAGGCAAATTTTGTTGGTGTTTTCAACGGATGATGATGAAGTTTAAGGATTGGGTTTGGCGAATTTATAGGCTAGAATGCCAAACCCTAATATATTGTTGACTAAAAATTTCCTTCCTGAAAACTATATATAATAAAAGCTTGGATCTGGGTTA
>NW_010387427.1:0-1961 GCF_000414095.1 Morus notabilis
TTTTTTTTTTTCCTTTTTTTATTTTATTTTATTTTTTTTTTGTGATTGGCAAATGAGAACTTGGAACAAGGGAATTGGGATGAGAGAAACAAAGGGAAAAGACTGCCCTTTTATAGAGAAACTTGGGAGGCTTGTAGGAGAGAGAGTCAAGTGGTGTATTCCTTAATTTCAAAACTAACGTAACCAATATGCACATCCCCTATTACACTCTGACTTTTGGTGGGTTTTAGGAGTTTCATTAAAATATGTATTTTTTTTAATTGATAATGAATATTAGATGTTTGAAAAATAGTAGCTTAGCGCTTCATATGGAAGAATAATAGTTTTTTTATGTACATATATTAGTGAGTATTGTTTATATATACAAATGATTTTATATACAAAAATCGTCTTTGGACTTTGAAACCGGGGAGGCTGCTGGGCCGGCGCCGACCCCACATCCTCATAGTTCAATATTAAATAATAACAATATAAGATCTTTAAATGTAAACACAACCTTAAAAATGGTAATATTACGCTAACTTCGAAACAGATGCAGGATTACAGTTACGAAAATTAATGATCTGAAGCTGTTGCCAGTCTTTGAACAACGCCTCCCTTAGTGTTATCTCTTAATTATGGTCCATTGTGATTATATATATATATATATATATATATATATATGTTTGAAGCATTTATAGTTGCATTATTTAGCATTGAATTCACTTGTCCCAAAAACAACCATATCAATATGGATAGTAACAAATGGGAGTGAGGATTTAAAAAAATATATATATTTTATCACTTTTTGAAATTTTAAAAAATATATAGAAGATATGAAATGCGTTATTGAGAGTCCATAGTTATCCTCACTAATTTGTCACACATATGGATTTAAGGAATGAGATCAACTTAATTGTGAGCTTTTCACTGGGTTTGCACTCCAAGCCTGAGTTCACTGAGTCCATATTCGTTTACCTGAATGTCTTATCTCATCAACCCTTTCTCCTAAATATTATTTTGAAACTCATCTTATAAATTTAAGAATTTAGCTACTAAATACTAATACTAATCAAGCAATAAAAGTTGTTAAAATAGTATTGATGGGACATTTAATACAACATAAAAATGGGGACAACAAATTTGAACTTGACTTCACTAAATATAATTTGCCCCCTCCAGTTGGGGCTCAAGTTGAGCCTGATTTAATATAAAATTGACAACATTAATGCCAGTCCAAGATTAAACGTAACACTTAACAGTAAATAAACAATAATTAAGCTTAAAATCTCCGTGATTGGCTCCTTGACTAAGGCTCAACTTGTTTGCTTACTCGTGAAAAATGAAACGCCATATGATTTTTAAAGGCTAAAAGGTGTTTTCTATGAAATTCTATCAATATTTTTACTGTTGGATGCTCGAAGGACACGCCTACAAAAGTATATAATCCTAAAACTTGAAGTTGTTTTTAGATATAGATTCTCTTTTTCATGTTCAATGTATTAGGTCCTAGTTACCTAATATTTGCACCATATAACTTCCTCATTCCAACAATAGCTTAATCGTTTTATTCGGGAATAGTATCTCCAAAAGAGGAATGACTTGTAATAAAGCAGCCGACACATAATAATGGAGCATTATCATTGGCGTGGATAAGTAGATGATGATGTTGTTGTTTGCAACGTTACAAATTAGGAAGCTTTTATATTGGCAGGAGACGAATTCCCGACACCGTATTGAAAATATGATAACATGTGTATTTTATGTAAGAATTTATAAGCTTTAAATGTTGAAGTTATATGAGATGCAATAAACTTGTGAATTTAAAGAAATACGATAACTTGTAAATTTAAATATATTACGGATTTTGAACGTTGAAGTTCATGTAAAAGTCATGAAAAGCTTGTGAACGAGCGAAAAATTTTAACACATAGTAACATGTCTCTTATGTAAATACTAGCCACTAATCTTGATTTAGTAGG
>NW_010387428.1:0-1961 GCF_000414095.1 Morus notabilis
CCCAAACTTCTTGTTTAATTTAAAAGGAAAAACTAACACCACTGCTATGTCATGTTGCTTGTCCCTTTTTCTTTTTACATCCAAAATGGAAAATAATTTGACGCCCCGAGAGTTTAAGCACATAAGACAGCTATATACAAGAAAATATAGTAATAACAAAAGAAACAAGAAAAGGCAAAAGCTTGAAGATTGAAAGATGCATCGGTCCATAATGGTTCATCATTAAGCTACTTCCAGAATTGAGAGTTTCTTCCTTTTTGCTTGAAATCTCGAGTCAATGATCATCTACTTTTAACAGAAACCAGACTCTTCTCATAGAAACAAGCCCAATGCCGCAATCGATCTACATCATGAATGACGACATGTCTACGCTTTTGCGTGTGAAGATTGTAGGAGACCAGCTGTTTATCTCTATCTTGCATGAGAAATTCATTGTTCTTGATGACTGATAATGTACTCACAAAATCTACTATGGGTCCGATAGAAAACTGTTTGGTCCAAGAAGAAGCACCTTTATCACCACTTGAGTTATCAACCATCACAAATATCTCAACGAATAGTGGATACTTATCACAATTATAATCTCTAAAGCACACAATTAAAGCAACATAGTCATCCCAGACCGACAGCCCCGCCCAATCTACCTCAAACTTAATATCACTTAGATCTGGGAATTGTGTGACATAAAATTCCTCGTCGGACATGTCAAAACAAAGGTTCATGTCATGACCCTCAAAATCCCGCACTACCCAATAACAAACTCCCATCCGATATACCGCAGCTTCATACACAAATTCTGCTATGTCCATGTCTCGAGGCAAGATAAACTCTCTCCAAGATTCCGTACCCAGTGTGTGTACCTCAACTTTCACAGTTACACAATTCCAAATTGCAACAACCTTGTATTGCTTAGCTCTGGAATCATATCCAAATCCCATTGCTGAAGGAAGAAATTCTCCAACATTTCGGGCATAATTTGTTAATGGAAGAAGCCTGCATTCCCGCAATACCGGATTGCAAACCATTATGGTACGAGCATCTTGAACTAAGCAAATGATCCCATCAGAATGATAACGAATACGCCACCTACCCAACCTATTATGGCCTCCATCCCGAGGTGGTGGTAAATTGAGTTCTTCAATAACAGAGAGAATACGATCATCGTCGTGATCACCATTCAATACTGTGACCAATGAGAATATGTCTCCTTGGCAATCTACCCCATTATGGTCCAGATGGGGGCAAAAGTGAGTGAAAATTAAGGATGAAGAGAACCTCATCTTCGTATGGCGGAGATGTTTTGCTACAAATGATGGATCATCGATGAGACCAGAGATAACACCGTACCATGACTTGCTTACGCGCTTAAATCGTATTAGCTCGTCGGCAGGCACCCACGACATGATCTCCTCCACCACCTCTGTTGGAAGATGGTGGAAGCTCGACATTTCCGCTTCCAAATCAAATCTAATTTAAACACACGACACAAATTAGGAGAACTTGTTTGTTTCTCGGGAAACCAAAAACATGATTCTGAAAACTCAGCTGAAATAAACTTCACTATCCATAATTATCCAAAATGTTGGCAAGACAAGAGGAGTGAAATCAGAAAAACCAAACTTCCACATTCTGAATTACTTTAGCAATTCCTTCCCATTTCACCAATTTTCTATATAATTGAAACTGAAACTAGATCTAAGCCTAACTCTGAATGCACCAAAACTTCCATTTTCATAGAAATTTCATCTGTTTTCTCCTTAGCTGAAACTGTAACTAGGTCAAACCCTACTTTTAAATTTGGCAACACTTCCATTTTCATAGAAATTTCATCTACCTTCTCTTTAGCCGAAAATGTGACTATGTCTAACCCTAACCCAAAATATACTAAAATTGCATTTCATAGAAATCATCAAAACATGATCATAGAGAGAAATTACAGAGGTAGAAGTAAGAAGCTGACC
>NW_010387429.1:0-1930 GCF_000414095.1 Morus notabilis
AAATCCATAATCAAAACGCAATTTGGAAAGAAAGAGTACAATATGGAGCAAATGACAAGTTGTAAATCCATAATCTAAATGTTGTACGGCAGGAAAGTGGGAGAAGTGCATTCTTTTTTTTAAGAGCAAATTTATGCAGTTCGTTTAACCTTTGCAGGAAAGTGGTCCAAATCATCAAAACGCTAACATATCAGTGATTGTATAATATTCACTATTTAATTTAACCAATTATGAATTCATATAACAAATTCGAAACCCACAAATTGACAAACTCTTATACATGACTAGCTCAGAAAGATTACTCAGACAGGACAAAAATATGACAAGTTAAAACACACAACTTAAAACCAGCCGCTACCTAAATTTCTTCATTCCTTTTCATTGCTTCCATTATTTGTTTCAGACGGGAATACAGTATTGCATTGTACTTTTAACGCAAGACAGAATTCTTGCTAACTTCCTAACTTTACACTCCCAACTCCAAGTATACAAATCCAAACCAAAATCTATTTATTTTAACTCATTTACCTGTTCACATTTCAAATCTACCACCTGTAATCTACAACTTTAAGCTTTCCAAACAACAAGCCCAGTTTTTTAACAAGATAAAGAAAAATTTGCAACCCTAGATTAATACATAAGAATTTTATGACAAATGTTCCATACAAAAGTTCATCCGCATCCTTTTCATTCACTTAAAAAAGAATTCAGCAGTTTAGAACAAATGATATTAAAAGGTTCAGTCCCACTTTTACTATGCTTAGAACATCCAGAGATGTGCACTATTTAAGATGTGTTTTCAAGCCAAATTAACAAACGGATTCCCATTTGTAGAAGGACGAAATCTGCAACAAAGAACGAATCCAGGTTTTTCTGATTTGAATCGTATTCATATTCACGTACTAAAAAAGACCATGCAGTTGATAACCTTCCAAAAAATGACACATTTGATAGAGAGATGATAATTAGAATTGAGATCCGATAAGTCAAGGAAAGAAACAAGCAACACATCTTTCGTCAATAGATCAAGTAGACAAGTTTCCAAAAATGATTAATCAAATCCAGAATTTTAAGAAAAATTGAAGCTAGAATATCATTTACCTGCACACCAAACAAGAAAGTAATTTCTGCAAAGAAAGCATTCCAAAAATAAATTAACAAATCTCTATTACTTTTAGAAATAGTTTGACCATAAAAAAAAGTTTTGAATATGATTTCAAATTTCCAGAAATCGAACACGTTTAGAACCCAAAAAAGAAAACCTTAATTCCGAAATTCCAAATGTTTTTCTTTTAATAATAAACGGCTAATCAAAAGAATATTCGCCACAATATTTGTTGAAAAATATGAATAATATTGTATATTACCCATCATAATCTACCAAATTTCCAGCTCAAAAAAATAATCTACCAAATTACTCCTTGTAAACAATGGACAAGACCAATAATATTTGTTGAAAAAAGTTGAAATAATTAGATTATCAATGGTAATCCAGGAGATTACAGGTATTAATTAGTCAATTACTCCCCAACAATTGAATAGACAAAGACGGGCAATATTTGTAGAAAAACTAGAAATAATTTGTGGATTACTGACAATAACCTACCGGATTAGTCTCCAATGACGACAACTAGTGGTCATTGTTGATTCTGGTGAAATCTGATAAATTACTAGTGATAATCTGGTAGGTTACCTCTAATCGGTGGATGCAATTTCTATACAGCGCATTTCGTGTACCTTTTGACTATTGTTTTGAAATTTTAGAAATCCAAACCTCCAATAAAATTGTCAGAAAACCGCAGCTCATTGCCATTTATGGCATTTCTCAAAAGGGAAAAAAGGGAAAAGAGATAAATACTCTTTACTGCATGACTATGGATTTTCATGACTATGGATTTTCACTCTTTAGGTTTGATTAATATTTTTTTTA
>NW_010387430.1:0-1853 GCF_000414095.1 Morus notabilis
TGAGATGAACAACGCGCATTTGATGTAATTTTGAAAGTGAACTTATGCCATTATATTTATGCAACTAAAATAAAGTTTTGAATTGGGCCAAAAATAAAAGAACTAACGGTTTGGTAACACATGATACTAAAACCTTTTCTTCTCCAGATTTGTGCTCGAGCTCTGCTCCACAGAAGCTGAAACTGTCATACCCCATCTTTTATTTCTACCGAACCGCGTTTTCAGAACTCCATTCAACTGAGAAACTGAAAATAAAATTTTTTTTAGAAAATGCATGGATTGTCACAATAAAAGCATTACTGAGATCCACAATAATTGTAGAAAAAAAAAATTATAGGAGAGGAAAGAAAAATTGAACTTTTTTTTGTCAGTGATGAGTGAGGTTGATTACCATTGACCCCAAGAGGGCGTGAGATTATGGGATTTTGAAGGCGATAAATGGGAGAGGAAGTGAGGTTATGGGCTTGAATGAGCATTGTGGCAGTGACAATTGGTCAGATTTTCTTTTCTTTCTTTCTTTCTTTTTATAATTCCTTTGGTTTGTGTTTGTTTTTGAGTTTGATATCTTTAAATCTTGTTCTGTACAAAATGGGTGGACAAGGAAAAACGACATTTTAAATTAGTAAGTTAAACCTGGCGCCTTTGTTTATCTTAAATTACCAGATTAGCCCTCTTCAGTTTTGAGTACACACAAGACTTGCAACAAGCGTCAATCCCAAACCGTAGCAAATAATGATAATATTAATAATAACAATAATTCATAATAATAATAATAATAATAATAAGAGAGTTTTTTTTATTGGACCATAAATAATAAACTATCGATAATTATTTATTTTCAACTATTAAATTTATATAAAAAATTATCTATTTCACATATTATTTTTAATATAATGAATTTTAATTAAATTTAACAATTAAAAATTAGTCTTATTAAAAAGTCCTTAATAATATCTCAAAATGTCTCGAGGTGATGAGAATCCCACTAAATCAATGTGTAAATCCTTTGAGGACACGCTACTTGAAGGTATTGTTATGTCATGTTTAGTTCGTTAATTTGAGTTTTTAATTTAAGTTGAGATGTGATTTTATGTGAATCTTTTACTATAACAAAAAAAAAGTTAAATGTGACTGTTTTTAAAATTTTTTTACTATAACAAAATTTAAATTCTAAACTCGAATCGGTGAAATGAACGAAGCCTTAATTAACTTTCTCAAAAGAAAATAAAATATTAGAGGAGAAAATTGATTTGACCGAACCCACTACTAGTAAAGCCAGAGATTTGTGTGCTACTCCTTAGCTCAAAGTCCCACATGTTTATATAATGAGAGGTAGTAATGATGATGAGTCTATAAAAGGACTCGTTCCTATTCTTTGAATCTTCATTGAAAACTGACATAGATCTTGTTATTCATAAATAGTGAGGTGGTTTTTTTGTGTCATATAGTTTTTTAAGGATATTTAGGTGCAGTTGCGGCATTTTCATTGAAAAAATGAGGTTAGCGTAAAGAAGGCGATTAATGACTCGACCACTTTCAGACAATTAATTGTTATACTTGTAATTTGGAGGTATATTATTTACATTTCTGGGTTTTGTCTACAGAGTTTCATAGTTTTCTTTTCTAGCAATAATACCGTTGGAGGAATCAATTGCTCTTGGAGCTTACCTGGTAGTCATTCTAGAAAAACAAAAGGATAAAAAATGTTGAAAAAAACAGAATTAAAAGCAACCATGTAATTGTATCTCTACTTTAATTGAGATGAATGTACCTATCAATGAACCAATAAAAACGTTTTATTTTTTCAATTATCAGTTAATGCATCAAACTAAATAACTTCAAAAAAAAAAAAA
>NW_010387431.1:0-1963 GCF_000414095.1 Morus notabilis
TCTCTCTCTCTCTCTCTCTCTCTCTCATCGTTATGTTGAATTTGGTTGCGATTTCAAAATCAATGATTTCGCTAATTTCTGGTTCTGAATTAGGGATTTTTGTATGAAGACTGTAATTGTATTTGAAAGGGTTCTGTTTGGCGTGATTTATGAGGTTTTCGCTTCTCAGTTGTTTATATAGTTTTAACTATTGTTCTAATTTTGATTGATATGTAGGCCGGAAATGAACTTAAAATTGTGTGCCTTTGAGGGTTTTAGTGTATTGATTAAGGTAGAATTATCAAAACCAGAAATTTGCTATTAGTCCGAGCATTTGACTTGCTTGACTTGGTTTTAATATTAGGCTAAGCATTGGAGTTTTGGTTGCTGAAGGTTGGAGTAACTACTAAGATATGGATTCTTTGAGGGCTTGTGACAGTACAATTTTGAGCAATATATCTTGTTTCAGAGCGTGTCTGACTAATCCTGTAATCCATGGAAAAATGGGATAGCCGAACAGAAGAAGATAGTGGAGTTCACTTCTAAACTCGATTTTCGAATCGGTTTGAATTAAAATGTGCCATATGAAAACCTTTCTAATTTTCCTTGGTTTTGTTGTTCTTTTAGCAATCTCTCCTTAGCATTGCTAATTGGATTGTGGAGCTAACGAAATGATGGGACTTATATTTGGTGTTGTTATAATCCTTGAGACATTTGCAAAATCAGAATGTTTTGTGGAACTTTCAATTGGGTCAACGTGAAATCAGCCAATTTGGTTCAACTTTTTGTCAAGCCCGATGTATCTATTGAAGAAAATAACATTCTCTTGAGTTTCCTGATCGATTGCCTATTTGTTTAGATAACTTTTCAAATTTGTCTTCTGTCTTGACAAGTTTTTGCTTGATGTATTGTGGTTCATTTCTTATACTCTTGTCTCTTTTCATCCTTTGCTTGTAACAGGAAAATTATGGCGGATATATGGTTGCATTCGCTGGTCGAAAATATGCTGCAAGGTCCCCCCTTGCTTTTGTAGCAAACAACACCTACACTGTGTCAAGCTTTACTCTTGTAAGCTTTTTGGACTTGATCCCTTATTGATACTGATCTCAGTTATACCTTCATGCTTACCTGAATAATCCAATATAAGAAGCTATTGTACTTGTAGGTGCTTGAATTTAAGAAGGGCAGGCTTCAAAACTTGTTTTGGAAGAGGGACGGTTGTGCCAAATGTCAGAGTGGCTCTAGCTTTGTGTGTCTCAACAAGCAGGACTGTGCTATCAAGACGTCAAGCTGCAAAAACCATGCAAGTGGAGGCTCTGTAGATTGCAGCCTTGGAATACAATTGGCATTCTCTGGCACAGACAAGCACCTTTCGGCTTTGAACTCATGGTATGAGGTGGAGAACCTTCGTCAATACTCGCTCTACGGTTTATACTCTAATCTCAAGGACTCTCTCACTAGTCAGTATGACAAGATATTTTAACTCCGGTTCTAGCCTGTAGATGCATTTTTCCTTCTTTTTTGATCGCTGTTGTAATTCTTTATTAACACTTGGTCTTTTTTGTTGCTTTGATTTAAATATATGTTGTGTTTTCCCTCCTTTTCTCCACGTTTTGGAGCCCTCCATCCTGGAAAACTCTCGACACTATATGGTGTGTATATTTATATGCGAAACATTTACTTGATATTGGGGTTTCATTGCATTCATGTTCTTTCTTGGTCGTGTTGTTTCATTGGTTTTAACCTCCTACGATTTTCCGTTAGAATTTATCCTGATGGATTAGGCCCTGATAGGATTGAGAGTTTTTTCACCCCGAAACATAGTTGGTTGTTTCCAACACTTTCCAGTTGTTTCCAACGCTTTCCAAGTGTTCAAGAATTTCACCTGACCTCGTAATGAATACGTGCTGGTCATCCACTGAAACATGTTATTATCAGGCCCGGTATCTAACCATACATAAAAGAGACAAAGCTCTTTTTTTTT
>NW_010387432.1:0-1977 GCF_000414095.1 Morus notabilis
ATATATATATAATATATATATATATATATATATATATATATATATATATTCACACACATATATGCATATTACACACACATATATGCGCATGCCACATTAAACCTAACATTTTCCATTCAATTTCACAATCTTGGTGGTGGGAATTACCTACTACTACATGTTGTTAGTCTTTGGGCGCATCATGATCGTTTTTAAAATAATGGTAACATATTATATTATATTATATATATACACATATATTGCAAATTCTTTAGTTGCTATCTTAAATTTAAAAAAAAAAAATTTATGAGCTAGCCTATCTGAGTATATATATGCACATTTTGGAAGATCGTGATATTTATGGCGCTTGTGCAATCTCTTGCAAAGATTTATGTAGAGATCCACAATATTCTTTGGAGGTTGAGATTTTGTTTATAGAAATATATATATATATATATATTAGATGTTGACTCACATAAATTGCTGCTACTGAGATATGAAATATAATGGCGTGGCAAAGAAGTCTGGGAAATGCTAGATTTTGGACGTGTTGAGGACACCATAGTGGGAAGCATTATGTGTCCTTAATTAGCCTCATTAATACAAAATGGCGGGCCCAAACATTTTGGATGTAATACAACTGTCCCCAGCTATAACTGGTAGACATTGATCAAAGGAATATTGATGATAGTAGGCATAATTTATAAAGCGATTCTTCTACAACTATAGGGATTAATCAAAAAAATTTCCAGAATATAAAAAACTCAAAAGATATCTTTAAGCAATAATAACACGTAAGTATGCACCACATGCTTCTACAACTTTGGTGAAGTACTATTAATTAATCGCATCCTACATAATTAGCTTCTCATGACACAGAATCTGTGTATAGCTTGCAAACATATATTTAATTGTTTTTGTTTTTTAAATCTTGGAGGAAAAGCTTATTTAGTGGACGTTTAGTTTATGGATTTAAAACCATGATTCAGAACTATTTTTTATTTACGTGTACTTTTTTGAGAAAAAATACTGTAGTGAGCTACGAATTATGATTCAAACCATGACACGAATCCTCCTACTAAAAACTTTTTTTAAAAAAAGGGAAAGAAATAAGAACTAATATCAAATCACTTTAACTCATCAAATTATAGTTAATATGTTTTCTTCGTTGGGGGCATTTTCCTCGTGAAACTTGCATTTTAAGATTTGTCTGCGACCATATTCTAGTTGAGGTTTCTTTGTAATTGCCACCTCAAATGCCACTATGCATTAATTCACTAGACCTATTGACAAATGACACTAATTGTTAATTGAGTTTAGGTTTAGGACGTCCTCTAGGATGAATATTTTACTTGTATCTTATATATATATATATATACATATTTCTATTAGGTGGTTAAATTTAATAGTATGGAGTATGGTATTATTTTCTGTTTAATTCAAAGTGAACACCTTGGTGACGAAGTTTCAAGAACAATGCTAAAAAAATAGTTAATGATGTTCATACGATATATTGATGGAGAGTATATGTGAGACTCATAAGTAGGGTCCACCCTCTGTTTGTGGTGCTTAATATTCTGTAGTTCCTCTATTATTTTTCTAAGTTCCAACCACAATATCTAGCTAGTTATTGTTTGGAGCAAGTTCATGGTTAGATCTAGTCAGGATTCGAGCCCTCTTTACTTTCGATGAGCATATATTTTCTGGATTAGAAGAAAGAAATATAATCATTAAATATGTGTTTAGTTGGTGGATTCGTGACATGGTTCGTAGCTCGCTACAATATTTTTTTTTACAAAAAATACACATAAATCGAGAATGATTCTGAATCATGATTTTGAATCTATGAACCAAACGCCCACAAGTATTGACGGTTGATTGGTTTTCGTCATTATTTAAATGTAATTGTGTCTGGACGTTTCTTCTCCTAAATGTTTAGATTGGATGAGAGTGAGACATGCCTTTGGTGTATATAGAACATGTATTGTTTTTTTTTTT
>NW_010387433.1:0-1968 GCF_000414095.1 Morus notabilis
TTTTTTTTTACTTCTAGATGTACTATGTTGCAACCTTTTACTTTCGACATACGCTTCATAATATGTGAAACTATGCAAGAAAATAAGCCCAATATTCAATATTGGCTGATCCCTCAATCACTTTAACCTTTTAGTTCACAAATGCTTTTTTAAATCATTTTAAATGATATCCAAACAGTGAATCTGAAGTTAAGCTAAATCCTATAGTTGTCATTGTTGGATCTTGTTAAAATACATACTCGCAATCAGTATACTTAAACCGTAAAACACGTGAAAATTGTTATGGTGGTAGGAAAAATATTAGACTAGTATATGCACATTACACATTTGTTCTTCTACATTGTTCAAACAATCTCTCAAATTGCCTAATTCAAATCAAATCATTTATTATTTTTAAATTATTGGGTGGTTTTAGTGGGTTTTAAATTAAATTTTGATGGACATTTGGGTTGGTGGTTTGGACTCTATAGATCAAATAGTCCAAACCAAACCACCCAAATATATGCAGTATAATTTTTCATTTTTAAAATATCTTTTAAAATATTTCTTTTATTTGTCAGGAAAGAAGTTTTGCATTGATAAAATCAGATTATTGCTTGATGGAATTGATTTAATTTCTTATGCTCTTTATATCTGAGTTTTCTTTTTCCATATTTGTGATGTGATTCGTGGTATAGTATAGTATTGATATTGTTATTGGATCTATTCTCTTTGTTTTTATTTCTAGGTTATGATTTGTTATTTTTTGTCGAATAGAAAACGTTTTGGTATTAAAATGCTTCGTGTGAATTTTTCATCAAAAAAGAAAGGAAAAAAGATAAGAAAAAAGACAAATTTCTCGTTTGTTTCACTAGTTTAGCTTAGTTCATCTCAATTCGAATGGTGAGCACAATTTGAATAGCTCATGTTTGGTAAGCACACAATTCGAATTATATTTCTTTTTGAACTGAGTTAAACTGTCAAACTTAGAGTTTAACTCCCCCTCAAATACAACTGTTCAAATCATTTTTAAATAGTAAAAAGATACTCACTATCTCTTCTTTTTACACTTAGCAACAAATTTAAATTTTATTTACAGTTACATTAAAAATTTAACTACGCATCCAAACGCCAATTCAAATTATAATTTTAACCATAAAGTTCAAATTTTTTTTGTTCAAATAAAAAAGTACAAATCAACAAAATCCAAACCAAGAAACTAAACAAGGCAAAGTTTGTACAATAAAAACATAATTCTCCTCCTCAAGGAGAGCAAAAACAACTAACAGAAATTTGCAAAGAATTTTTATTCACAATATTTGTAAAGCATTCTAAATGTTTTTGCTATGTTTTAGTATCACTAGGTTAAACAAAATACTTATAAAACAACATGAGAATTTAGTAAATAACAGAAGAAAATATTGGCTAGCTGCGAGGTGTGGCTGGCTCCGTGGGCGGAAGGTTCAGGTTGATGGGAAGAAAAGATTTAGGGCCGATTTTAGGGTTAGGTTTTTAATTTAGGTTTTATTTTGGGGTTGATTTTGTATTTAAAATAATTTTGGAAGAAGTTTTTGTAAAGAAATTATTTATTTGTCATTTTTTTAGTTTTATATTTTTTATATTAAATTAACACCCAAAAAATAAATTTTTTTAATAAATACGATGTATTTATCGGTTGCCGGAGCCGATCACTTGATTTTCAGATAAATATTATATTTATTAGTAAATACGATATTGACAGGTAAATATGGTATTTACCGATCGCCAAAGCTGGTCTCCAGATTTTCAGATAAATATGGTAAATATGATATTTGCCAGTAGATACGGTATTTACCAATCGCCGGAGCTGATCGCCGAAGTCGATCGCCAGATTTTCAGATAAATATAGGGCTCTACATGGGTTGGGTTGATGTATGGTAGAGCTTTTTCTTGC
Source organism: Morus notabilis (assembly GCF_000414095.1). NCBI lineage: Eukaryota > Viridiplantae > Streptophyta > Magnoliopsida > Rosales > Moraceae > Morus > Morus notabilis. Next base: position 1,913 of record NW_010387433.1, read on the forward strand.
CCCACCCCAAAGGGTGCGGGTTGCACATATTTAGCCCCAACGATATTAGAAAAATT
>NW_010387434.1:0-1974 GCF_000414095.1 Morus notabilis
ACGCAAAAAGAGTGTAATTTAGAAACAAATAACGATCATCATATTCTACAACCAGATGGGCAACAGTATGCTTGTAATTCCCATAGTTACATTGAATAAATGTATGATACGGTGATGTCTTCTTATAGAAGGGGGAACGAACTTTCTCCTAAAAGTCTAGCATTCATATAATCCAATGCATATGATTTTTTTATTTCCCACAAAAACAGTGCTCCTTATAATTTATGAAACCAGCAACTAGAATCATTATACTTACACACGCTGCAACGTGGCATGGTACAACATACTCCCAATGGCGAGTATCATATTCGATATGTGAAGAACACTAAATCTCTTCTCAAACCGTTGTCTCAAGGCATTTACCAAACCGATCAGTGCCAAAAGAATGCTTGGAATGTTTGATAATGTGTTGTAAAACTCTGCAATGTAAGAAGAGTAGGCATAGTTCTTCTCGCAACACTCAGTTGTAGATGTAACAGGACCCCAAAAACTTGACATTCCATCAGCCATTCTCCTCTTCTCTAATGATGCTATGTATATATTCTGGCTCCAAAATTCCAGTAGTTGAAGAGTTTGTAAAAGCTATAAAAAATGCAACTGCATAAAACAAGCCAGGACATTACAAGCTAATGATGTAACTAAAACAAGATGAAAGAAGAAACATTAGAACAAAAAGTTCACAAGCTAATGGGAAAAGTAATGAATTTCCTCAATCAATCAAAGTTGGAACAGAGCAAAACTAAAAGCGGAATCAAAGTTGGAACAGAGAAAAATTAAAAGCGGGTTGAGCAATTCAGTTAAAATAACAACTTAACTACTCAACAGAGATTTTAATGTGGAGGTGTCTATGAATAGCTGTATATCAATGTCCAATTTGGCTCACAAACAGCTCGAAGACAAAAAGTTATCTTTTTATACAACGACGAAAGAAAACCAAGACTATTATCTCAATGTGACAAGATTCATGACGTACTTCAGAGTCTAAAATTGCCTAGTCAAATGTTGTGGCCATATTGCTCGTAATTCTGATATAAAAGTACAAACAATAAATAAATAGATCATAAAATTTCACAACATGATAATCATACCGATTTCCAACAAATATAAAACTAATTTCACAATTCTCAAATAATACCGATTTCCCACAATATAAAACTAATTCCTTAAATCTCACAAATATGAACTTCGAACAGTATCCAACTAATTACACAACCCAATTTACAACAAATACCCAATAATCAAACTAATATCATACTTCCAAAAATAGTAAAATAATCAACCAAAAATCACAAGTAGCTGAACACACAAACTAATCAACATAGCAATGTTCACCATCATCAACCAAAATCCATAATAGCAATTTTCAGCAATCAAACAAATTCCAAAGACATCAATCAAATACTAATAGGACTGTTTATTATATCCATTGGCTCAATCTCTCAATCTCATCTTCACAACACAAAACCAGTTTGCAAAATATAAAAAACACATAATAAAAACCCAAATGGGGAAACTCTACCATTACCATTATTAGCCAATGAGCTAAGATTTACATTCCAAAACAACCCATTTTGAGATTTGTAAAAAACTATGAAAGAAATTCCGTCCCATCACCAAATGGACGATTATAGCAGAAACGCTCACATCTCGTCCATGACTTGGTTTTTCTAACACAAAATCAACCCCAAATTCAAACAAAAATCAGAGACAGAAAACCAACCATGGACGAGCTTGGGGCTTGAAATCGGCTCGGAAGCAGGGCTGGCTACGTTGCTTCGCGACGCCAGAATGAGCTCTAGGGTCGACGGCTGGGGATCGCACTGATGCGCTCTAGGTTATTTTTTTTATTTTATTTTATTTTTAAAATGCACTTAAACCAGTACTATGTTCTATTCATTATTATTATTAGCCAGTCAAAAATAACCAGATTGCAAAGGCAGAGAGAATAAACGATTTTTGATAAATAAAAAAAAA
>NW_010387435.1:0-1977 GCF_000414095.1 Morus notabilis
AAATTAATATATTAATAATATAATAATAATGGATAAATTATCATTAATGGATACATTAGTAATTAAACTATACATATAATAAATTAGTATGCTAAATAATTAAAAAATAGTAATTAGTAATTATAAGTAATTAATGTATTAGTATACTCATATTTATTGGATTATAAGTAATTCATTAGTGTATTAAGAAAATAATTAGTATATACATGTTACACCCTTTATACTATCTCTTTTTAAGCCTTACTTAGTATTAATCCAAAAGATGTGCTGCAGTAGCTAACCTTCACTTTTCGCTTATGTAGAAATTATGGTATTTTAAAAATTTTCCTTAAACAAGATTCAGTTAATACACCATTCTTATCAGGTTTTCTAGCCATGCTTATAATTATACAATCATCCAAGGTTTATGAGTTTAATCCCAAAACATATGTATTTACAATTTCAAATGCTAAAGATTCAGTTAATACGCATGAAACATATGTATTTACAATGCCAAATGCTAAAGACATCCTAAAGATTCAGTTAATACACAATTTCTTCTGTCTGACCATATGTACAGCGGTCAACAAAGCCGACTCCCCTGCTCATTGCTCTGTCTTGTTCTTACCATTACCTACATCACAGAGTAAACTTTAATGAGCTACAGGCTCAATAAGTGGAGCTACAATTACACAATCTCATTTCAACATATGCATGCATCACAACATCCTAGAGAACCAATACCAATCAATTCTTACACTCTATGCACGTGCACTGTATATCTCTAGGGTCCTCCCAGTACTGCTGCCGGCTTTTTCATAATCTGGCCACATGCCAATTTCTCAAATCACAATATCAGGTTCCATGTCATTACCCACCTGACTTGAGGGAACGACCAGCGCATTCAAATTTACAATTTCACAATATCACAATATAATCTTTGTCATCACCCACCTGGCTCAATTGACTTGTGCGGATCAATCACAATCTCATTTATCACTATATGAGTCCTTTGAGGACTTGGCAATACCAACCTATTATGCATGTTATTTCACTCCGAGTACAATACACTTGCACTACCATGCCTTCACAAAACATACACATTGACAATGCCACAAAATCACATAATGACATACTAGACATTCCATAGAAAGTCTACCAAAGAGGGTTTACAAGTGTTGTAGAGAAATCATACTCTACTTACATGAGTTGCTTAGCAAAATCCAAGTTCAACTCTTTTCGCGTCCCTTGCTCGTTTTTTCTCTCTACTGTCGAAAATAGACAAATTGGTTTTTGTTATTTGAAGCTCAACAGCTCAGTTATAGTAATTTGTTGTCTTTACTTATTCAATTTAAGAATAACTATTTTAACACCTTTCTCATATTTCATTAAGAGATTTATATTTAATGTTAATATAACCACAAGGTCCTAATCCATAAATTATTCAGCCATTAATCAATTTCTAACTCGAATCTATACTTTTCATAAATTCAGTAAATTGACAAATTCGTCGACCTTGATAGGAATATACATAAATTATTATCTAAGTCTCCAAAAATTCTAAAATCAATTTCAAAAGAAATTAGACACATAGATCTTTTCAACAAGCTACAATATGCCTAAATTCGAGCTCTCTAAGTAAAAATAATTTTTAAGAAATCAAAATTCTAGTTTTTCCTAATTTTGACAGCTTTTGGGAAGTTTCTACATGAAATTTCTAATGCACACAACTCGGGATACAAAACTCCAAACGACGTGATTCTAACTGCCACACGCCACTAATAACATGTTCTAAATGGTTGTAATGGTGGCTTAGGTGCAGCAACCATAAATAATGAAATGGACATCTCGGTTCTTATTCTTCAAATTTCTTAGAAAACCCAGCTTCGGCGACCGTTATGAGAATATTTATAAAATGTTCTATATAGCCTGAAAATTTTCAAAATTAGTGTTTAAATGAAGTAGACATCTAGGTCTTTCTAAAGAGCTATCACATGC
>NW_010387436.1:0-1978 GCF_000414095.1 Morus notabilis
GGAAAGAAAATTGCCACTGAAAAAATGGTACAGGTGATTTAAGGTGATTAGGTTATAGGTAATGAATATACAACCTGAAAGTTTTGGCATGGCCTTTAAGAATGATATTCCTGTGGCACCAAATATGTTGAACAACTACAATAAGAAATATGACACAAAATACCTATTGGGGTGCCTTTGTAGTCAATAAAATTATCCTAAACTGGTCAATTGAACATTTTCAAGTGTTCCGATAATGAATGTTCGGATGCCTTTTTTGGAATTGTATTGACTCGTCGTTTATTAATTTAGTAGAGAACGTTCTAGTCGTTAGTGATTATAGTTGGACCTCAATCTGTTACATTTTAACCATGTCAAATATCTAATACTGTCGGACGCAAAAACATGTATAGCAAGTAGCATAGCGTTTATATACATCACTTTGCTAGCTAACTAGTAAGTATTATCAAAGAAAAGTTCACATTATTCTGCAGATTAGACAGATCTTCAGTTAGGGCATGTTTAGTGTACATGGTATTTTATCGTATCGTATAGTATTGTATTGCATTGTATAATTTTTATATAATGCAGTGTTTGGTTGGTGATATTATTAAACATTATATTAATTTTACTATTGTAATCTATTTACGTATTAGTTTGTAATAAGATAAAATTTAGACCTAATTATAACTTAATTCGACTCTAATCTCGACTACAGTTGCCATTGCTCGTAATTACAATGCAACTGTAATCTTTTTGTTGGTTCAAATTCTCACCTTAACATTTAAGTAGTGGCCCCTTAAGGAGAAAAAAAAATCACACGATATAATACTTGTCCTTGTAATGCTTCAAACATAGGGTATATCATCCAGAATATGATAATCTTCCACATATGAAATATAGAATTATATGTTTCATTTTACAAAAGTGACCTGAAATGGTACAATTATATGGAAATTTGATGATGTTGACCGTAAATACAAATAAACTTTTCCGATTAGCTTAGATATACACTGAACTTTAGAAGCTTCCCAGCTCCTAATTTGTCTTTCCCAAGAACAGAACTAGGCCTTATAACATTCATTACTTTCACAGTTGCATAGCCATTGGCACCTTGGTACTTCCCAATACCACCAATAACTGCAATATGAGACTCATTCACATCACTCCTTTTCACCCCAAAAAACCTCAACCCGTTAGCAACTTTATCATCACCTTTATTATTAGCAAACTTCACTGTCAAGGCCATCATGTGGCTACTTCCGTCTTCCGAGCTCGCGACATGCATCCCTTGCGCTTTCCCTAGCAGTTGTGAGCCATAAGTTTCATACCCCAAAGGGTGGAAAATGTCCTCCTCGATGGAGGTCACTGTTCCAAGCTCTAGCTCTTGGAGGGTAGCTTTGGCTGCTGGGAAGGATAGACCAATCCCGGGCAAATCTAGTGTAGGAGAGGACGATGATGCGGTGGTGGCGGGATTAATGTCGGTATCGGGGAGGAGGACAGCTCCTTTGGGAGGGAATAGGCCGCCTAGTGGTTTGGAGAATGGAAGCTTATGAGCGGTAGTGCTTGTGAGTTTAGTGGTTGAAGGCTTGGTTAATTTTACATTGAAGATGTCTCTCATTAAGAATGTGATTTTGTGATGATGAAGGTTTTGATGGTGGTGATCACTTGGGGTTGAATTTCCAAGTGTCCTAGCAAGGGATGTTTGGTTGATTATCATGGCCATGAAGAGGGAGATCAAGCAGGCTGAGGTTTTAGGCAGAAGCTTTGCCATTTTGGTTATGAGAGATTTTTTGGTTTACCAGTTATGTTCATGATTTATAAATAATAAAGTAGGTTGAACACTGAACGTGATTTGGTATTGGTTGTGGATTTAGTATACTCAGCAGTCGGCATAATCTCTTTCTCTCCTTAAAAGAGAGAATCCGTTTGTAGGGAATCCGTCACGTTGCCCCCTCGTTTTGCTGCCCCCCTTTTTTAGATTTTTTTTTTTTTTTTT
>NW_010387437.1:0-1935 GCF_000414095.1 Morus notabilis
AAATCAGACTAACGGAAATGAATTACCATTTTACCTTTGTGTAGCCCCTTGATACAGCCTCCTCAAGGATGCAGACGACTGCCTTTGGAAAATCCAAGGGATTGTGGAATACCCTTACAGAGGGAAGTTGGAGTGATGCTTTTGATGGACTTGGAATCTCGCTGTTGCTTACGTCGAATCCGGCAATTCAGGTAGCTATCCTCGCCTTATTTAACTGAAAAGATTTTTTGTAAAAAAAAGAAAAAAAAAATTAATGATTTGATTCAGTTTTTGAAGCTTTAACACTCTTGTTAAGTTACCTTTAAAGACTGATATTTGATATGTATACATTTCAGTATACAGTGTTTGATCAGCTAAAACAAAGACTCCTGAAGCAAAAGTTGGATAAACGCGACAAGGGTTCATCCCCTGAAGCTCTTTCTGCCTTTTCCGCATTTGTATTAGGGGCAGCCTCGAAGAGTGTTGCTACCTTTCTGACTTATCCTGCAATCAGGTTTATACTTGTGCTCTCAAATTCTGCACGTGAGTTTTGAGCTTGATTTATGAATGTTACTAAAATGTTTACTCATTACAGGTGTAAGGTCATGATACAAGCAGCAGAACCAGATGACGATTATGACGGAATCAAAAAACCGCGGCCAAAGTCTCAGAAAACGGTGCTCGGTGTTCTCTACTCTATATGGAAATCTGAAGGGGTACTCGGCTTCTTCAAGGGACTGCAGGCTCAGATCTTGAAGACTGTTCTGAGCTCAGCATTGCTCTTGATGATCAAGGAGAAAATCACCAATACTACTTGGGTTCTTATAGTTGCAATCAGAAGGTATCTTTTGCTAACAAGGGGAAGGCTAAAAAGTGCTTAGAGCTTGTTCGGCAGGAGAGAAAAGTGGAAGGAGTGAGAAGGGACAGGGAACAGTGGAAGGATTTTGTTACCAGTAATTGTTTGGTCAGAGAGAAAAGAGATGGGAATAAATTGTGCGAGGATTTCAAATCCTTCAAAGTGGTCCAATTTCAATCTCTCCAAATATAAAGCGATGAGTATTTGGAGAGATTAGAGGATGGAGTCCACACCAAATACATTAAGAGAAAGGTCGTCTCCTTTCTCTCTGTTTTCCTTACATGGGTTATATGCATTTCTTTCCTTCCTATTTTTTTTTCCTCTTACCAAACGTAGTCTTAACGACACTCGCCGCCTCCCCAGGAATATGCTTGAACGACATGTAAATTAAATAGGTGTGAGCTTATTTAATAATTTGGATTAGATCTCTTTAGAGTTCAGAGACCAATTTCCAGAGGAAGATTTTCATTTGTGATAAATGATGTTCCCCATAAGGCATGGGGAAGATGCCAATTTGTTGGAGCTCATCCTTGGAGACAATTTTATTTTAGAGAAATAATGTAGCGTGGAAATTTTTTTCCTGCAAAAAACATTGATCAATTCACATGTAAAATTTTTTATCCAATAATAATGCTCTGACATAAAGATTTCTTTATTTCCTCTTTACAGTAGGCTTGTTTACATTACAGGTAACTTCTTATTGGTGTTGTTTTTGCTATTGTACGTGATTAGGAAAAATTCTTGATCTTGATGCCCGAAATTCATATGATTAAATTCATGGCAGGTCCCTCAATTACTTTTTCTTTAGAAATCGTCCCTGTACTGGAAAAAAAATGTCATTGGAGGTCTACATGTTAAAATTTTTTAAATTTTGAACGGAAGACGTCAGATTGGTGGTAGTTGTGTGCTCCTGGAAAAAATAGATGGAAGCTTTTTTAAAATATAAAAGTGGTCCTTAGCTTTAAAAGTGGAAAGAGACTGGTTTTCTAAATGAAGCTCTTCCTCGTGGCCATGGGCCATGGAATGATGTAGTACTACAAATGTGGTTTGGTCGTTAATATCATGATTGACATTGTTGATCAGAAGGAAAAATAAACAAA
>NW_010387438.1:0-1992 GCF_000414095.1 Morus notabilis
TATATTAAATAAATAACTAATATAATAATGACTTATTTAACACGGTCAACTTAAGTTTAACATGTTTATTAGTCAATTCATCTTTACCTTTAAGAAAAATAAATGAATTTTACCTACAAATATTAAAATTCATCGTATTTGTATTTAGTATGTCATATAAATTTTCATGTTATATCACATATCATTAGATTGTAGATAACACAGTTAATTGTGTCAATTCGTGTCACTTCGTGTTAGGAGGTCAATTATAATCAAACTAATTTATTAATCATGTCAATCTGATCATGACTCAAATCTATTTATAGTAAATTCAAATCCGTTAACTTCGTCTAAGTTTTGAGTCGTGTCGTCGTGTCGTTACCTGAATTGTCAACTCTAGGTAGTGAATGATTGCAAGTGGATGATCTTTTCAACCCTGAAGCGTTCCTACTAGCTCCCGTTTTCACTTTTAGCTATTTATATATTTATTGTTTACTGGGTCTGGAACTTTCTAGCCTCTTAAGCTCTCCAAGCCTGTAGAAGCCCAGAAATACGTTTCTCATTTGATGGATTTGCTTAATTTTTGGCAAGGATTTCTTTTTCTCTTTGTTTGCATGGAATTGGAACTTGGAAGGTTGTTATGGAGTTGGGGTTTTAATCAAGTGGAGTGTGTTGCTTTGTTTTGTTAGGTGTTCTATTTCTTTTTAGTTATTTTAGAGGATTCCTTATCCTCTGTTCCTTTATAATTGATGTGTCATCAATGTATAGATGTTTCTCTTACAAGAAAAAGTAGAAGAACGTACATATCTTAGACGGAAGCTTCATGTTATCTCAGTGTATTTAGGGCATTTTGTTTCGCGTTAAGAAGAAAAGATGATATGCTTTAAAGTTATTTAGAGGCCTTGGGGACTAATTTCGCATCACTCTTGACCAAAATGTTTTGCATTTTCTTAGCGTACAGAAAAAAAAATCAATAAATGTCTTTTGAACTATGTAACTTTAACATAATTGAACACGTATCTCGAATTTTGAAAAGGATTCATTTCACTCGTGTACTATATGTAAAGGTTCAAACCACAACTAAAATAATTTCATAAAAGACCTACATAAACTACTAATTTTGTGTCAATCCCTGTTGGTACATTTGTCTTGAAAAAGGTTGCATTAGGATTTGATACGAGTAACTTTGCCTTTTCTATTCAACTTATATAATTAAGATAACTAAATATTATCAAGAAACAAAAAGCTTAAAAGAAAAGTGTAAAAAGAAATACTATCAGAAATAAGGACATTCTCAATCCAAATGTTCCTAATTACTATAAACCAGCACGGTAAATAATATTATGACATTGTACTATTTGTCAATCATATTGTTTATTATCACCATCATAGTGTGGTAGCTGACATAGTCTAGTAATAATTCTACATATCACTCCATCATAAGGTGACAAGTTTAAATACCTCACTTGTAAATTCGATAAAAATAATAATAATAACAATCATCATAGGTGGTGACAATTAGTTTTGAAAAGAAAACTTAGTGTGCATAATTTGAAGGACCTCTATAATTTTATTGAGAAGAAAAAAGAAACATGACTAGTTAAAAACGATGATGTTTTGATTTAAGAAAATGACAACGTTTAAAGGTTAAGGGTGAAAAAAGAGACCACACTACATAAAGCGTAGGTTGAACTACAGAAATTATTAGCTAAAGAGCCATAATGAACTCCGAAATGAATGGTGTGAGTGAAAAAAAATCATCGATAGAGCTATATAAGAACGGACCAAATCAGACGGTGGCAAAAAATTCTTAGAAATCAACTGTTAGAGAGAGGCTACAAGGGAGATTTCCACGGATCAGAGCCTATAAATAGAGTGGATTTTTTCTGTTTTTAGATACCGAGACTCTATCAAATTGATTCCAGAATTAAGAGAGACTAAGGAACCATTCTCGCATTTCATTGGCTTAGTTTGGTATTGTTTTTTCCTCTCAAAATCGGCTTCTGCTTGTAG
>NW_010387439.1:0-2000 GCF_000414095.1 Morus notabilis
TACAAAAGTGACATTAATTCCAAAAGGCCCCATTCAAATTCTGACATGTAAACATGTCTTAGCTAATCACAACAAGAACAGCCATGTGACTTTAGAAATCCCACCACAATTCTCTTCTCTGTAACTCCAACGCAAGTAAGTGTAACCTTCGCGTCCAATAAATTCTAACACGCTTTCTTCTGCTCTCAAGCCAAATAATACTAATAACAATAATATAATGTAATAATAAAAAAAAATCAAATATATTACTACTATCTTGTCGAGCAATTCTCAGTCTAGTTCTTGTCCCTATAAAACCCCTCACAATGCACTCACTTTTGTCTGAACATAACAAATAAAACATTTCACTCCAACAAATTGTTTTAACATTAACAAATGGCCAGGGACAGTTTTTCTTCAGTCGCAAGCCACTTGAAGATGGCACTAATAACGAAGATGAAGTTTGTCTTGCTCAGCTTCAAGCTATGCAAATGGCGTTTCTCAAAGAATACAATGAGAAATCACGCCGGAAGGCGAAGTCGGAGCTTTAATGGCGGCGGTCGACGGGGCTTGTGTGGCTGCCTTGAAGATGATGTTAAGAGTTCTAGCATGATCAGAAGGCTGCAGAGGACTAGAAGTAGTGCTCATGCTAATTCCAACTATGATTATGATGATGATGATTATGATTATGATTATGATGATGTTGATCGGAGGGCTGAGATTTTTATCAACAATTTTCGATCCCGGCTATTAATGGAAAGAGAGGTTTCTTTGAAGCTAAGGTACTGCGAAAGGGAATAGCTTGAATGGAGAAGTTAAAAGGGAAATTTATTGCTTTCAAGTACGATTTTATTTCTTTGGTTTAAAGTTGTTGCATTTTCATTTGGTTCTTGGTGAAATTTTGGCATACTGTGTAGTAGATATTGATTGGTTAGAGACAGATTGGTGGCTACTTTGTTTTTATTAATTGGCTATTTGAACATTCCATAGCAAATAAATAAACATTAAGTTCCTTCAAGGCCCTATATGTTAGACTCTAACATTGTTCAATTTTATGATTCATTTGTGCCCTAATTCTTACATTTATAAAACTCCCCTTTTAGTCAGAATTTGTTGTTTTGGAATATATATATTATCAAACCCAGACCCCTAATTATTTTTGAGAAGGCACTATCACCAACTAAATCAAAATCTTAAAAAACAATATTATAATATAAAAATAACATTCCTGTTAGAAAAGGCCAAAGGATAGTTCTTTTAGTAACAATGCCCACATATTCAATAGTATATGGGACCAACTGAAACAAACTAGTAAAACCTTAGTAACTAACTGCGTGACGTTTTAAAAGTCAAAGATTAAAGTGGGATTGAAATTAAATCTCAAAGACCATTTATGCGATTAACTCATAATATGTAGTAGAAAATAGTAATCTAAAAAAGAAAGAGTAGAGAATAAACTATTCCAGTGCCAACCTAGTTGCTCCTATGTAGGTGGATTTTATACCATAAAATTAGAATCCCCATTCCAATTTCACAAATTTTGCTAACTTTATAACTTATTAGTATATTTCAACAGAAACATTTGTAATGAATGTACAATTTACAAATATACCAACAAATTGCAAACAAAAATTAATCAGGTATGACCAAACACACTGTGCCCATATCTTTATCATAGAGATTATTCTAAAATCTCCATTTTCACCCTACTTAACTTGCTTCTCTCATTACATGAATCTCTTTCTTTTTGCACCCCATCACTTGGCTGCAGATTCATAATCAATGACAGTCTCAAAGGCACCAACCAAAGCCTTAACCTTGTTCTTCCTCTTCTCCAAGAGCTTACTAGCAGTCTCTTCAATCACATCATTATATGCCACTTGAGATTCCTTCTTCCCACCACCTTGTGCTGATTTCTTCACAATTCCTTCTGATTTTGTCTCTGAAGTATTTCCTAAATCCTCCACATTCTCATCACTAATTTCTCCTATTTCCTTTGACTTAACCCCGTCCTCTTTCCC
>NW_010387440.1:0-2004 GCF_000414095.1 Morus notabilis
CATCAGAGAACTGTCTTTTTCAACCCATCTGCACATGAATCCACAGAAGCTATTCTTTCTCTTGGCCAAACACCCATCAAACCGCCGTGTAGCCCAACAAGTCCACTCTCACATTCTCACATCAGGCTTAATACTTCAACGACACGCGATCCTCTTCAACGCTTTACTCCGCTGCTATTCCCATGGCGACTTTCCTCACCAAGCTTTCTCTCTCTACAAACATTTCCTTTATTCTCCTCCTCCCTTTGACAGCTTCACCTACTCTTTTCTTCTTCACGCGTGTTCCAACTTGGAATCTGTTATCCCGGGTTATCAACTCCATGCTATTTCTTTCAAAGTGGGTTTCCATTTCCATGTCTACGTTCAGACTGCTTTGGCAAATATGTACGTTTCATGCGGGCTCTTACGTGAAGCCCACCAGGTGTTCGATGAAATGCCTGAGAGGAATTTTGTGACTTGGAATGTGATGATCACGGGTTTGGCGAAATGGGGCAAGTTTGAATCCGCTATTTCGCTGTTTGATCGAATGCCGACACGGACTGTTGTGTCATGGACTGCGATTATCGATGCATACACGAGAATGAATCAGCATGAGGAAGCAGTGGCTGTGTTTAGAAGAATGGCTTCCCATGATGGTATTCAACCTACTGAAATAACATTCCTGGCAATAATCCCGGCTGCTTCAAATCTCGGGGCTCTTGATGTTTGTCAATCCATTCATGCTTACGTTGAGAAGAGAGGATTTAGAGCGTCCGATATACGCATAACAAATTCTCTCCTGGATTCATATTCCAAATGCGGGTGCATAGCAAGTGCATACAGATTCTTCGAGGAGATATCCTTGGAACGGAAAAATTTGATCTCGTGGTCCTCTATCATATCCGGGTTTGCAATGCATGGAATGGGAAAAGAAGCAGTTGAGAATTTTGAGAAGATGGAGGAAAGTGGGTTGAAGCCAAATCGAGTGACGCTCCTAAGCGTTTTAAACGGTTGCAGTCACGGAGGGTTGGTTGAGGAGGGGCTCAAGTTCTTTGAGAAGATGGTCAATGAGTATGAAATCGCACCAGATATCAAGCATTATGGGTGTTTAATTGACATGCTAGGGAGGACAGGGAGATTAGAAGAAGCGGAAAAGATAGCTTCGGGGATTCCTAGTGAGATTGCTAATGTTGTGATTTGGAGGACACTCTTAGGGGCTTGTAGCTTTCATGACAATGTTGAGATGGGTGAGAGAGTGACAAGGAAAATATTGGATATGGAAAGAGGGTATGGAGGGGACTACGTGCTTATGTCCAACATCTTTGCTAGTGTTGGAAGGTACGATGATTCTGAGAAGGTGAGGAGATTGTTAGATGAGAGAAAAGCCTTCAAACTTCCAGGGCATAGTTTTGTATAATGGATATAACAGGTCGTTATTCGAGTTCCTCCTCAAAACCCAATAGATTGAGGCCTGGTATTATTAGGGAGACACCACATGCAAAACTGACTTAACACACTTCGTAAGTTCTACTTGACCCAAACGGTTAACCTATTGGGTCTAGGGTTCTTTTATGTATATAAACCACTTACAACACTAACTGTGGGAACACTAACCGAGTGTGATCGCTTGGCTCATACGAACCATCGGCTCTGATATCACTTGTTGGGGAGACACTACATACGAAATTGGCTCAACACACTTTATGAGTCCAACTTGACCCAAAATGTTAATCTATTAGGTCTATGGTTCTTTCGTGTATATAAATCACTTTACATTCTCATCTATTTTTCATACAGAATAACATACACATGCACTTTTCTCAACATATATTTTATCCTTGAATTGTACAGTTTCTATTGAGAACAATTCACTGAAATTTTAGAGGCAGTGCCCATCATTTAAGTTTGGCATCTTTAGCCAAAAAACAATAATAAAATAAAATAACAGTAATCAAAGCTTTGCATTGTTTCATAAATTTGTCGTTTCCAATGTGAAACGCCTTCATTGTTAAAACAAAAAAAAAA
>NW_010387441.1:0-1999 GCF_000414095.1 Morus notabilis
TTTTTTTTTTAAGTTCAACACACAAAAATCTACTAAAAGGGTAGTTAAATAAATTTATAACAGTTTATTCCGATTATGAGCGTAAGTAAACGCATGAATGAGATTGAGATTGATTCTGACTCCAATTCTTAAAATCTAAGTAAACAGCTTATTTTAACTGATTTTTGACTCTTAATTCTTATACACTCAGAATCATATCCACTCTAATTACAGATAAATAAACATGCCATAATAATAATCACATTTCTTTTTTTTTTTTAACAAAGAGAGAACGTTCATTTTCAGCCGTGCAGAATTTCACTATATATGTGAAATTATAAGAGAATCCACGTACAACTTTCAAATTCATTGTTGTTCTCTCTAACTTTTATCAATAACCTAAAAATTGTCAATAAATTATAAAAATATTGAATCGTCGTAATCGGATATATATCACCTTCGGCGAATCGGCATGCATGTGGAAATTATGTGAAACATCGGTCCACGCACTAAGAGAGACAAGCGCGTGGGTCTGACACTGCTGTTAGGCACCGACTCTTCTAAGGGAAGTGACAGATCAGCCATTCATTTATCATCATCATATAAGATCATGTTGGTCATGTAATGCTCTGTATCTGATCAAGATTCTGTACCAGCCCACAATCATTATGAAACACATGAAAAAAGACTACCGTTTTATTTGCTAATTTAAATTTTTAATTTGAGTTAAAATATAATTTTATGTGAAAAATTTTTTATTATAGTAAAAAAATTAAATGTGACTGTTTTTAAAAATTTTTTACTATAGTAAAATTTAAATTTAAAACTCGAATCAGTAAAATGAATGAGACCTAAAAGAGTGTTCCAAAAAGTGAAAAAAAAAATTTAAGAGAGAAATAGTTTCAAGGACGACTTCTGTGGACTAACCGTTGAGTCAAGAATGCGGCGCCACCCCACCAATATCATGCCATGAGGTGGGACAAATTTTAATTCATTTTGAGGTTGGCAAAATAAATAGAATCATTCTCACCGGTATCTTTTAAATTTTAGAGTCATTTTCACTTATATTAGATGAAAAAAGAGGATATTAAGTATGATTATGTAGTTTTTAATCTATTTCTTTTGAACATAAATTTAAACAGAAAGACTATGAGACTGCGTTATTCTCTTTTTTTTCTATATGTTTTTACTAGAAATTGTAATAGAATGAGTTAAGTGTAAACAATTCAAAGTTCAGAAAGTAAAGTGAAAGTTTTTAAAATTCAGTGAGAAAACTAAGAATAACATTAAAGTTTAGGGGGCATTAGTGATAATAATGCAAATAAAAATTATGGGAGAGTTTTTTTAGTAGGACTAAAAAAAAAAAATTAATAGTTCTTTATTTTCAGCTGTTAGCTGTAATTTTTTTCAATTTAATGTGATTTTAAAATGATCTAACAATCAGAAACTAATACTGCGAATAAAACTGACCTACCAGAGAAACACCATGAATCAATAGTTTTTAATTAATTAGCTAGAAGAGTACCATGGAGTAGTTGAAGATGGAATGTTTTTCTCCGAACAAATTAATTTTGTTGCGGATAAACAATAACATATATTCTAACAAAATTCTACTGATCAGCAAAAAAACAAAATACCACCCTACATTATTGTTAGATATGCATCATCAAATGTGTAAAAAATAAATAAATAAATAAATAAATAAAAGTATTTTTCTCTTAAGATAAAACAATGGACTTAATTGAGCAATGCGCCGCTAAACTAGAATCTTAGTGCGTACATTGACAAAGAAGCTTAATCTAGGTGGAAATATTAATGTCGATGAAAACTACCCATTCCAATTGAACGACATGATTACAGTTAAACATCTTGCGCATTTAGGGTTGTACGGTTGAGATCAGCTTCCAACGACCAAATAGCATTAGACGTAGTTGGAATATTTCGGCCAACAACACATCCCTTCAATAAACCCTTTGTGAGAGTGTGTGATCCACTCCAGTCTTGTGTCCTTTACGAGTAC
>NW_010387442.1:0-2009 GCF_000414095.1 Morus notabilis
TAGAACCATGTGATTAGAATTATTTTCGATTTATGTGTATTTTTTGTGAAAAAAAATACTGTAACGAACCACGAATTATAATTCGAATAAGAGAACGAATTCCTCTACCAAACATCACCTTAATAAATAAATTTCAAACTGAACACGTGGCATAATTGTGAATGATGATTGCTTCATGTATATCTCTTTTACCGTCAGAGGCTCGATTCTCTGTGTGGTGATGTGCATCCACTTCTAAGAGAGCATAAAAAGATCTCCTTTCCGTTTCCGTTTCACCTGTAGTCTGAACAAATTCTCAAAATAACGTTAAATAAGAATGTGAAGACACCACTTAATTCTTTTTTTATTCACCAAAAAACTGAAGACTAAACTGCCTTAGCTTCATGCATGCTCGCGGAATATGCGACACCATTTTCTATTGAAAGTAGACACCATTATCTTTTTAAAAGCAAGTATGAAACCAGCACAAATTGCTATTTCATCATTTCCTTATTCACGTTGAAAAAGAAAAAAAAGTTGGATAGTGCAAAAAAGTTATTAGGTGGTCTATTGTCGCTTTAGGATTTGAAGTAGCCAAGTATGCTGGTCCCTTTTAACCATCCAACAAGATCAAGCGTAGGCTTAGTATTTTTAAATAGATCAAACCACATAAAATGTTCATTTGGTTGGATACACGTAAAAATATTTCATTACTTCACCAGGATGACACTAAATCAACTAAAAACTTCCAACACCACCTTTGTTACGATCTATCAATTCAAACAATTTAGGAAAAGATGGTCTCCTGATCATGGTGGCTTGTTCAAAGGCATAAGCAGCCTCAATTAGCTTTGGTTCTGTACCCTTCAACCCGCCAAAACAGAGACCAAATGGCATTCCGTTGTCGTCGTATCCTGCTGGGACAGTAATCCCAGGGTAGCCTCCAATTGCCAACACAGAAATAGCACCTGTACCTGGTGTCACCAGCGCATCCAGTTCATTTTCCACCATCAGTTTCTCAAACCCGGCTCGTGAAAGATTTTTCATCAACTCAGTTGCCTTCATTTCCTTTTCTCCGATCCCATTTGTCTTCTCTGATTGGATAAAAGTGTGTTGACCATATTCTTCAGTTTTCTCCTGCATTGGACAAACATGACACACAAGATTGTTGAATGTTTTCCTACATGTGTCAATAAACTCTATCAACGAGTACTAAACTTTCCAAGATAAAATTTGAGATTTGAGAATAAGATTGTTACCAAATCAGGGTGATTTTTGTTGAATGCAATAATGTCAGCAAGCGATCTCACTGGAGAAGCAACGAGTTCCTTTAAGTACTCATTTACAGAGAGCTTGAACTCGGCCAACATTGCAGTAAGTTCACCACTTCGACTTGGATTCAGCACTACATTTACGTTTTCTATTTCAAGATTGTCCACTATAGTTGCGCCCCTTTGTCTAAATTTTTAAAGAAATAAAAACCCAAATTATCAATCAGTGTGTGCTCAATTTAACTTCCTTTTCTACGGAAACAAGAAAGTCGAACTAAATCTTCCCGTGATACCTCAATGTGTTCAAATGACTTTCAAAAGCTTGTAAGACAGAGGACTTGTTTAAAAAATCTACAAATGGCTTCCGAACAACTCCGAGTCTCTTTCCTCTGAGCCCATCTAATTTGAGAAACTGTTTATAACCACCCAAAGGAATGAATTTAGCCGCTTCTTTTGTTGCTTCGTAGTCTTGTTTATCAAAGCCCACAATTGCATCGAGTACGTAAACCGCATCAGAAACTGTCCTGCTTATAGGCCTGATAATACATCATAAAGGAAGTGTTTCATTAAACCATTTTAAACGCATCAAACTATGCATGTTACTTTTGTAAATACACAATTCTACCACGTCAAGTGACATCATTACAACTACAAGCGCTATAATATCAGAATAGAAGTCCTAACCCAATGGTGTCATGGGGAGGCAAAACGGGAATGACCCCGGCACGGCTAGTGAGCCCAACTGTGGGCTTGACCCCG
>NW_010387443.1:0-2009 GCF_000414095.1 Morus notabilis
TGAATAACGTTTAACACTTCTGGGACGTATAATATAAATAAGCTTTCAATTCGGACCAGCAACTAGCTGATGCCCTTGATAGTTAATCTTAATTGAATTAAGAATCTAATATGTAATTTTTTCAATGTAATTAGGGTTCACTAAGATTAGATATTGTTTTTCAAGAAGGTAGTTTCTGTTGCGATTGCATATTCAAATTTATATTGGCTTTTAATGTCATTTGATTTTGAATTTCTTTTCCACTTTTCCCTTGGTTGATGTTTCAGGATACCTCAGGTTGGCCTTTAATTGCTCCCTTGCCTTCTTATGGCAGAGGGAGGGAGCTCCCTGGTGGAAGGTACATGAGCTTTATTCATGGAGATGAAGTTCATGATGTGATCATCACTGGTAGGTATCAATATGCGCTTTTGCAGTTGTTAGTGATGATCTACAATGTCGGTTCTATGATATCTACCAAATTTGCGTAGAACTACAGAGTGGCACTCCTAGTATCTGTTTTAAACCCGAAAATTTTTACTTTTACAGGTGAAAATGGGACCATTGATGGCCAAGGAGATGTCTGGTGGAACATGTGGAGGCAAAGAACTCTGCAATTTACTAGACCGAATCTAATCGAATTGGTGAACTCTAGGAACATTATCATATCGAATGTGGTATTCCGGAACTCTCCCTTTTGGAACGTTCACCCTGTTTATTGCAGGTAATAATTGAACATTGATTTTAACTATGTGGTTTTACATTTGAAAAAAAAATAAAAATCTCCTTTGTGTAGTAGGAATAAACGCATCTACGCTCCACAATACACGTTCCTGCGTTATTGTGGGTTTTACAGTGAACTAGTCAAGCATCTTTCATAGAACTGATGTAAATAACTGTTTTTCCCAAAATTTTTAACGACTTTACCTCTGAAATGCACGTCTATTAAGTAGGTTTCATTTTAAATACAGTTCTTTCAAACTGATTTCTGTTAGGCTACTTTAAACAGTCTCTTATTTGTCTGAACGAGGACACTGGTTTGACAAATTTTGCAAGGAGAATCTTTTTAATTTTGTATTTGTTAATTCTCTTTGTGCAGCAATGTTGTCGTCCGCTATGTGACTATATTGGCTCCACACGACTCTCCGAACACTGACGGAATTGATCCAGGTAAATATATGTTCTTTGGATAAGTTATCTTGTTTGTCGCTTGGACTTATCAGTGACCTAAATACCTCAAGTTGATTGCCCCCAGTTGAAATGAAAAGCTTAATTAATGCCGCATGTGTGTGCACATTTCATCTTTAGTTTGTAGTGCATCAAATTTAAACTGTACACGTCTTGGCAACTCATTTATACAGACTCAAGCTCCAACGTCTGCATAGAGGACTCTTACATATCCACCGGAGACGATCTCGTTGCCGTAAAGAGTGGATGGGACCAATATGGAATTGCATACGGCCGCCGCAGCTCTGGCATCACGATTCGGAGGGTGACTGGCTCATCACCGTTCGCTGGAATCGCAATAGGAAGCGAAACCTCTGGCGGGGTGCAGAACGTCTTGGCGGAACACATAAACCTCTACAACACTGGAGTTGGTATCCACATAAAGACAAACATTGGCAGGGGAGGGATCATAAGGAACATCACAATAAACAACGTCTACATGGAGAATGCAAGGAAGGGAATAAAGATTTCAGGAGACGTCGGAGACCACCCCGATGACAGATTTAACCCAAACGCTCTACCTGTTGTCAAGGACATCAAAATTAAGGATGTTTGGGGCGTCGGGGTTCTCCAGGCAGGTCTAATACGAGGATTAAGAGACTCTCCTTTTACTGGAATTTGCCTTTCCAATGTCCACCTTCGTGGAATGACCGAACCACGAACACCTCCATGGCAATGCTCCGATGTGCTTGGGGCCTCGGTTCAGGTAAGCCCTTGGCCGTGTGCACAGCTCAGCAGCACCCAACAAAGAGGCTCTTGCTCCGATCACTTCTAAAATAATATGTAAAAGTTCCAATCTTTTTTCT
>NW_010387444.1:0-2012 GCF_000414095.1 Morus notabilis
AAAAAACCTTATAATTTGTTGCGGAATTTAATGGAAAAAAAAATTAATAGACGTGAGATACCTAACATTGTTCATTAATTTTATAAGTAAAGAGGAGTCCTATATTTCATTCTTGTTTCAAAAATCAGTGCCTTCTAAACGTGGTTGATATTGTTATTAATTAATTGATGATAATGGTCAAATATGACAGATTTTAACAAATGGTAAGTACAAGAGTCATGTTCACAGAGTGGTGGTGGACAACAACAAGGTGAAGAGGATATCCGTGGCCACACTTCACGGACCGTCGTTGGATACATTTGTGAAGCCGGCGCCGGAGTTTGTCGACGATTCTCACCCGCCAGCGTACCGCGGAGCCACCTACAAGCGGTCCTTGGAGGCTAATGGGGATGAGATTGATGTGCAATCTAGTATTGACCAACTTCGCCTTCAAGTCATTTGAATTAAACCGAACCCTTATAATTTCTATGTTTATGTGTCATCAGCTTTTGCCAATGTCTGTAGTGAAAGTTTTGTGTGCTGATATCATTATTAAGTAGTTGTTCTTAAAGTTTTATCCCTTTAAAAGCATGTTTCTGTGTTGTAATATCTTTAACGTGCTATTCTCGTAAGAATAAATTGTTCTCCTTTTTTTATAGCTCTTTAATTAATTAGTCAAGCAGCCCTATGCGTTAAATAGTACCATGAGTGTATATCATGTCATCACAAATGTTGACCCACAAATCATGTCCATTTTCTATTACTAATTATAGTACTTAACATTAGTGGTGCTTTCAAACATTTTTCAAACAAAATGTTAACATTTTTTCTTCAATATGTTTCCTAGATTGATTAAAGGTAGAAACTACAAGTTTTTTAAGCATATTTATGAATAATATTAAAGTTTCGAGCAATTAATATAAAATATTTAGATCATGTTGTTTGGTATGCAGATTGAACCATAAGGTTCAAATCTTTTTCTTTAGTATTTTCTTGTAAAAAATAAAATTTATGTTTAAATTTATGAATTAAACGAGGTCATTAAGTATCAGAGTAATATTTAAAGTAACTGTCACAAAAATTAAGGTTTTTTTATTTATTTATAATTAATGATGAGAAAGACAACTAGCAGCAAAACAACCTAATTAGGTTGGCACCTCTTTAAACTTCTATCCCACGCTAAGCTCCTCACTCTATTTTATTGAATAGAATAAATAAAATTCAAAAATAATGGGTAAGAAATACAGCAAAAGACAAGAAAAAGAAAAGTTCCTAAAAAACACCAGGAAGCTAAAAATGACAAGTGGTGAACTGACGCCATAAGGTTAAAGCAGAAACTAGACAATTGAAGAATAACTCTCAAAATAGGCCTCAGTAAAAACCTTTCTAGAAGAGAGAAATATAAGTAGATAAGATAATTGGCATGTACAAATTAATCACTCAAATCTGTAAATTGAGTGTACATAACAACGTCAAACACTGGATCTATATTGTATAGATCTTGAAAACAAAATAATTATATTATACAAGGTATGAAATTGCAGTTAAACTTCTCATGCATGAAGGTCACGTTATTAGATTATATATTACTGATCATGACGTACTTTTTAATCTTCATAACCACGAAATCAAAGCCTGGGTTTAATGCATCTTACCCTAAAAAATTACTTTTAACAGCGTCTACATCAATTTTAAAAATTCAAAAACCATTAATTAACTGATCATCACGTTGACCAAGATGGCCCGTCCAATGTATTTTGTTTAAGGTGATCTCTTCCAAAAATATGAATTTCGTTGTCACACGAAAGATAAATATTAGCAGATATAGACATATATACTTGTTTGTCGTATATATAAAGTATTTATTCCTCTGATTCCGTATAGGACATTGCTACTATTAATAAAATAACCTTGGCATGGCTGCTTGACGCCTAATTAAGATCATTGAAGACAATGAAAAAATTGGAAGAACACGGACTCAATTTGTTCTGTGATTCATCATTTCAGAAAGAAAGCCAAAAATAAATAAAGTA
>NW_010387445.1:0-2016 GCF_000414095.1 Morus notabilis
AAATGAACGAGGCATAAATCTTGTTGGCTTTCTAGGGGTTGTTCTAAATTTTTTAATTGTATATTCCTAGCACAAGGCCAAACTAGAATAAGTAAATGATTATGATTGAATAAATAAGTGTGGGACAAGTATTAATAGACAATGAAGCGATAGCGTTTTAAGGAATACGAAATGGTGGTGCCATGTCACGCGAATAAAGCACAAGTTGAAGTCATAACAAAAGAAAAAAGAGCCTGAGGGATCAAACACAGAACTAAGAACAAAGAAGAATGAAGAAGAAACCGTAACAAGCGAATGGACAGTCCAGATTAGATGATTGACATAAAGGGATCAGATTAAAAGAATGTAACCGCACCCTAATGCCTATAAAAAGGGAGTACCAAGCATTTGTACGCTTTTGTCTGATTTGAGAATTACTAAGAATCAGACTTTGAGCCTTTATTCAATTCTCAAGTTCAATTAAGCAAAGTATATTGTTGTCTCTTGTTTGAGTACTTTTCACAAACATTATCTTCAGGAGTTTTCTCTTTCCTAGATATCTCTTTGTTGGATTCCGCTTAGTAGTATTGAGTTTATTTCTCCATCTTTGTTTCCCTCGTTGGGTATCTTTTGTAATTAAGGCCAATATTGATGCCGTTTTTCTTTTTGCTGTTGTTTGTTGAATTGGTGTTTTTATTTTAAAAAGAACGCAGTAAATAATAGATTTATAAAATTAAATTAATTAAATAGTAAAATTTAAAATTATTTGAAATTCAATAATTATTTATTGTGTAAATGTTTTATTTACGATTAGTATAAAAAAATTTTATTTCTATGTAATTTATTTTTACAATTGGTAAAAAAAAAAAATTCTATTTAAATAAAAATTTTTTATTATGTAAATTATTTTTTACCAATCGTAAATAAAATATTTATACGGTAAATTATTATTTACTTTAAAAAATTATAAAATATACTATTTTTTAAATTTAATTTCATAAATTTACTATTTACTACTGTTTCCCTTAATTTATTTAACTTCCTTTTATTTTTCACTTGACACATATGTTGGGGCTGTGCTCGGTGCCGTCGTGCCGGGCACTGCTCGGACAAAAATCAACCGAGCAACTTCTCTTTTCCGACCAACCTTGCAACCAGTGCCGAGTAGATCATGGCTACCTCAGTCTCTGTTCGGCTTCCTCTCCAGTCTCGCCTGAGATCTCGACAACATTGATACAAACGTGTGAGTGACTACCGAGCAACTCCACACTTGGGGGACTTCATACCCTGTGGACAGTGGAGCAATCGTAACCATTAAGTGGGTACAGTGCAAGAACCATTAATCAATGACACTTGAGGTAAGGATATATTTTCTACCCAATTCCTGCTACTCTATTTCAGTTCGGTTGACCTGAGTGTCCGTATGCCTTCGACTAGAGGGCGGATTAATATTATTTATCAACAAAAAAATTACAAGTTCTACTTTTAAAAAAAAGAAAAAGAAAAACCTTTCGAGACATATCTTTCAAAAAAAAGTTTCGGGGGACCTAATGCGCAAAGAAGCGTTAAAATATTGACGTTTTCTATGGCATTTATTACTTAATCACAGAAACGAGATGGGCACTTACGAGCTAACATATTAATAAGAGTTTGAGATCTCATGTGTCTAAAGTTTTAAAATGTGGATCTAAATATCAAAAATTGTAAAGTTTGGGCACCGTCCCGCAAAAATATTTTAGGTTTGTTTAATAAAGAAAAAAAAAACCTTTAGTTGTAATGTGTTTTATTTCTTCCAACATTACTTTTTCTTTTTCTCTCTCTTTTTTCTTTTACTAGTTGAGTCACCTGTTATACACGTAGAGAATAACTTTATAAGTTTAAAACATACTTTAAAGAATCATATAAAAAAAGAATTAAAGTTATATAAGAGTTTTTAACAAAAAGAAAATTTAAGTAGAGAGATATTTGAAAGAAATTTAATTAAAAGAAAGTGAGAAAAATAAAGTATTAAAGGTCAAAATAAACGCAAAAAAAAAA
>NW_010387446.1:0-1973 GCF_000414095.1 Morus notabilis
CAGAGGGTGATCCGGCGTATTTCTGTTGACGAAATTTGACCGTCAACAAATACCATTAATTATATATGAGGAATCGAAATACACTAAAACAAAATATAATTCTCCAACAGCTATGGACATAAATAATGAGTATATATGAACGTAGATGATAATTTATTTGGTCCTTCCTTTTTCCATGAACATTTTTTTTTCTTTTTAGTTTATTTTTATTTTCCTTTCCAAATCACAAGAAATTATTTTCCTCATTTTTCTTATTTTATTTTTCTTTCAAAACATACAAATGAGAGGATTGATATATCAAATTATTCGTAAACCTAAACCATAAGACTATCTTAATTAATTAATCACAATCACAGCTTAAATTAAGGAAATATTGATGACTTTTATAATGTGGAATATGACTATTGATCTCAAGGACATTAAAAACAAAAGTCTTTTCAAATAATTATATGATCAATCGTGGAGTTTGTCACTAATGAAGAACACTCGACCATATCACTTTTATAAACATGTTTTCATGACTACTATTATTATATGTTTGGATCAACTCTTAAATTCACAACGTGGCTATTACATCAGCTAGTTAGTTAGAAGCTAATACTGGGCTAAATATGCGTTCCCTAAGATTAACTGCTAATAAATATTAATATACACACAAAGGAAAATAAGGTCGCTTTTCATGATTTGTTCTTTTGTATATGTTCCTATTACCTATTTGGTCTACACAAGAAAGGAAATTCAAATTAAATATCGTATTCAATAGTCTGTCGCTCTGCCCGCATCACATTATTCCTGTAGTTTTCTTGACCTTCTAATTAAGAAATAATACAGCTAAGATAATCGTAATCATGTAGCCTTTCAAGGAAGCAACAGAACGGTTATCTCTGTTAATGACGTTCCCGGATAGAGGCTACTGTCTATCTTTTCTAATTACTAATTTTAATATATCACAAATCAATGATATTTCATATCTGTGTTGTTCTACGTCAACGTGGCATCGAGGATGTACTTGCGGAAGGCACTTTGACGCTCAAATCATTAGATGCGTATGTAAATAATGAAATGCAATTATAAGTCCCACGTATTATAAGAAAAATGCCGATCATAACGATTCTTTAATTCCACACTGATTTTTTTCGTGTCAACAATTAGTTACGTACGGAGGGAAATATTCAAAAATATTTGTAAAACAGTAAAATTTACGATTAATTTGTGCTGAGCGCACCACTCACCAATTCAATGCTGTTTGGATCGTTATTTAGTGCCTTAATTTGATAATATTGGGTGTATGAACAATAAATATAAGTTCTGAAATTAAATAATTACACAAGAATTTAGAGTGGTTCACCACAATGTGAAAGTTAAGTCTATTATGATATTAGGGATTTCACTATTTGGAGAGAAAAGTATATATATGGAGCACTTGGTAGCAAAAAAATTACGGTTTAGAACTTCACTATGGCCGAGAACATAGACATTATAATCCTATCCTTTTATAAGGAAATCTAGTTGCGCACTAGTTTCCTAATTTTGACTGGAGTTTGGCATTCAGATTCAAAGGCACTTTCCCAATCTTGTATAGAGCTAACTTACCTTTTATACGTGTTTCCGCTAAATTCAGATGATATGAATTTGAAATAGATCTCTCTTTGAATTATTGAAATGGAAGTTCCAAAGAAATTATATTTATGAAATATTCTTAAGAGTGGTCTACGTGAATCCCTCACGGTGTAAAAGATATCGACCCTTAGAGTTGCAATGGTACAATTGATCCTAAATTCTTGACTCATCTCATGGCCGTGGATTTAGCCGAATTACCAAAATCGTCTGAACATGGGCTAACCCAAGTTGATATTCGTACGGATGTGATGGAGGTACTAAATTTGACCTCAACAATGTTCCTTCTCATAATTAATGATAAAGAGATTCTTTAATATCCCTTAATCCAGAATATTGACACTTGTTGTCATCTT
>NW_010387447.1:0-2020 GCF_000414095.1 Morus notabilis
GGCCTTCTTTTTCTTTTTCCTCTTTCATGACGGCCTCTCAATTCATTTTCTACATCTTCGCCTTTCAAGCTTTATTTGTATACTTACAAAATCACAAGACATAAAACTTGAATAAATAATCACATTCAAATTTCCATAACTTGTCTAGCTCCTTTGCTACACACTGGCTATATGCCAAAATTTTGGCCCTGACATGACATTTAATTAGTGTAAGCAGATCAGCCCCATCATTAATGAGACAAATCCCCTCTTAGAGGGAAGTTAATGACAAAAACTTCTCATTAGCCATCTATAATTGTTTGTAGACAAGGACATATGCTTGATCATGCAAGACCTTATTCGTGCCAATTGGTGTTACAGACGCATCATCAAACCGCAACCACTGACCATTCGCATAGCACGCATCTGCAGTATAGTGCCCCTTTGATGGCTCTCTCCCATGGTGAGTTATTGTAGCAACAAGTTCATATTTTCGGCCCTGGAAGAAAGCAAACACAACAAACAAATAAGCCGAGAACGCAACTCGATTACACGGTGAAAAACTGGTAACTGAAATGTGAGTACCAAGGAATACAAGTTAAGGTAAGGAAATGGAAGCAGTCTTTTAAAGGGTGTTAATAAAACCAAAATAGCGAGTAATGTAACTCCACAATGTATGGTACTGACAGACCATACGCACAAGGGTCGGGAGAAGCATTTACCTCAGTAGATGAAGAAACGAGCAATTCACGGCTTAAGACCAACTCAAGCGGGAAATGCACAGGCTTGAGCAACTTAGTGCTTCCTTGGCTTCCATAACCAAAGCGCATCAAGTGCAGTATCATTATCTTCGAAAGTGATTGGATTTTAGTTGATTTACTTGCAGTCACGACACCTCCCTAAAAAGCATGATGATAAAAGACAAATGAGAGATCATGGAAACCAGAAAAAAAGTTATTTCCATTTACAAAAATTAACAAACAATGGCACAATTGCCCGTCATTATAGCATGTCCAGCATGGAAAGAATGCAGATAATCTTCCCCGTCTTCATGGCAGTACAATACCTTCGCAGTCGTTGATGTTCGATAGCCCTCGAGAGTTTCTGGTGCAGAAAACAGCTTAAGTGCATCCTCAATAGTATGTACAGCTTCAGGGTGAATATCAAGATGGAGCAATAGAAATGGTTGAACAGTAGCAGAAGCTCTGTTTCCTGCATAACGCAAAAATCTTGATTAGAACCACAAATGCATAGCACACTGCATGATTAGTGGTGTAATAGGCAAGAGAAATAGGCCACTAGCACAAGATGGAGTTCAATCTTATTCGTAGATGATGCATAACTACTTGATTTGCCAAACCCTAAATGCAAAACTGAACATGCTAGAAAAGCCGAAAAACACAAAATGCTAATATACCTTTTGCCTTCACCACACTTCTCAATTGTCCTCCAAATATTTCACTTAGTTTCGAAGGAACAAAACTTTGTGTTCTTGTCACTGCAGATTTGTTCTTTGGGCCAACTGTCTCCCATTCATCTTCTTCTGAAGACGATACTACAGATGATTTACTCCCAACAGCAGTCCAGCGTTGTCCTTCAAGCTTGAGTAGTTCATCATGCATTCTATCCATGACAGAGCTGAGAAACTCCTGTGCATCTTCCTGTCTGGAAACACTATAACACATCAGATGAAATTTCTAGTTGAATACCTCATATTTATTAGACAACAATCGGACATGATCGAAACAAAACAAATATCCATGCACGCAGGCTCTTTTACCTGGGAAAAAAAAGGCTTCCACAGATCAAAAAATGTCTGCTAACTCAACAAAACACGCTCTTTTTTTGTGTGTATTTGTACCAATGGTAAATTGACAACTCAAATCAAGGATCAGTTTCTACAAACCTTATTTTTACAATATAAAGACACAAACACACACGCAAAAATTTTCCAATATACTAGTATGTATTTATGCATGCACAGTGTATTTGTCGAATACGTCCTTCCTTCTGTCATCTTTCTATTTCCAGCCAAATATAA
>NW_010387448.1:0-2016 GCF_000414095.1 Morus notabilis
AAAAAAAAAAAAAGCAATATTCAAAAGAGAACTTCTTAAAAATACTAGGTGCAAAAACTACTAATACCTCAGCTTGAAATTCCTTGTTTCCTTGTGCCGATGTTGGAGAGAGCATCTTCACAGCGACTTGAGTGTCATTCAAGTAACCATGGTAAACAGTTCCAAATCCTCCTTTTCCTATGACTCTTTCAAAGTTGTTGGTAATTGTCAAGATGTCAGAATAGGAAAACTGATGGTTTTTTGGTTCCAGAGACACAATCCTTTTCAAGAGATTGGTCTTATTTGCCTTGCCAACTGATAAGATCACATCATTAGTATCATGCATATAATGAGAAGTTTTCTTTATGTTTTGGCATGATAAATTAAGTGTTTGCTTATTCTATGGATATTTGAAGTTTACTAAATAATCCTACCTTTCTTCCTCTTCTTAATTCACCATGTCAACATAATCAAAGTGATTAAGAGGCCAATAGTTGATGCAGTTGACACTGCTATGGGAATAACATTCGTCTTCTTCTTCTTCTTCTTCTTCTTGCACGGATCCGAAGAACAACCTTTCAAAATTTCATCCACACTACAGGCGATGCAATGAAAAGGCTTTTAAAAAGCTACAAATCGATTTCTTTTCTTTTATGTCAATCAATCTTCAACAAGAAACATAAAATAAAATAAAATAAGACAAGTAGAAGAAATAGACCTCAGAGCCACTGTCTGATCTTTTAATCAGACCATCTGGAAGTGGACCAGTAAGATTATTCTTCCTCAAGTCTCTGAAATGAATAACTAGAAAAATATGATTTCTTACCTTTTTTGTCTTATCAAAGTAACTAAAATTAGAGATTATGAACTTACAGAACTTGTAGAAATCGCAGATCGGAAAGAAAATCGGGCACTTGTCCAGTTAATTTATTATTTGATAAATTCCTGACATGAAATTTGCAATTTAGGATTGGCTATATTGCAGTACCGTTTTTCAGCTATATCTAGAATACGAAGTTTGACAATAAACTTATGTTAGATTGAGAGACTGACAAGGTGTTTAGCATACTAAGACCGGATAGAGAGGGATCTATTTGTCCCGTCAACCCACTAGATGATAAGTTCCTGCCAGTAATTATAATTAATTTCTAGTTAGAAGTAAATCAAGTTATTAAAAAAGCAAAATACTGTATATAATCTATTGTAAATTAATTTAAAGCTGAGAAACTTACAAGGATATAATTCTAAGTGGATCACTACCACTATAATCGCAATCAAGACCTTCCCACAAGTAATCTTTTGGTGCGCATGGATCTCCTTGCCAATTTCTTCAGTCCATACTTGGACTTGATACTCATCATAGCATTAACTGAACAAAATATAAAAAATATGCAGATATATATCATATAGAGTTTGAAAATGTTTGAGCAAAGCAAATAGAATTGAGGAAAAAAAAAAAAAAAAAAGCTATACCGTCTTGCTCGTCCGTTTGTGATTCTGTCGTTTCTAGCGCCATATAAACCTCTAGGCCATTGAGAATGGGTGGAAGGGTTGACTTTGGAGTTCTAAAGATAGAATACTGAATTTTGTCTCCACTTACTGGATAAATGCTATAAGCAGTTGTTGAATACAAATAACTTGGAGATATAGGTCCAATAAAATACTCCCCGTTTTGTGTTATGTTAAATTCCCTTGTTTGGTTCGGTTGGAGCTCTTCAACTTCAGCAAAGTGCATGTAGACATAAAACTTGGAAGTGGGATTTTCAGGTGTCAAGTAAAAGTCCAGAGAAACACTGGAATTGACTGGTGTCACTGCAGTTTCCATGACTGAAGATGGTGGGTAGAAAGCAGTGAGAGCGTTAGCATCCACGGTAAGCGAGGTGGATAAGAGCTTGCAGTATACGAAGTTAAACGGCCACCAGATTCGGTCATACACATCGTCTTTATACCTGATGTTATGTCATGTAACAAAGGGATATATGACTCAATATTAGCCTTTCTTGGAAACTTTAAAAAGAAAGGAAAAAAAAAAAAAAA
>NW_010387449.1:0-1995 GCF_000414095.1 Morus notabilis
GTAATATTTTAACATTCAAAGGACAAAACAGGATATGGAACATAATTCGGGAACTAACAGCGAAATTTATTAGCGGCTAACTAGGAGGGGCCAACTATGAATGTTTAATGGATCATGTTCCTCGGTCCCCGTTTCTCAGCACAGTTTTGTAGAACAACCAACCAAACTGTTTTCAATAATTTCACCATTTGATCGAGTGATTGAGTTGAGTTCTTCACCATGCAAACCTTATCTTTCCAATCTAATCAAGTGGTACGTGCGTACTGCTTTACTTTTTTTAACTTTGTTTTCTTAGAGAAATGTTAGCTCCGGATCATATCACCAAGCTGTGAACATTTGTCCTTAGATGAATAGAAATTACTAATTGCATATGCCGTGTCCAATTTTAGGCCATTCAAACCTCATATGATAACTTGTTAAGCATCACATTATTAAGGTTTTTGTTTTCATCGAAAAGAATACACGATATACGTATTACTGAACATGGATATTTAAAATAATAATCATAATAATAATAGTAGCCGTGAAATGTATATTAATAAGTACAAGCAACAAACTATTAGGTCAGGACTATATATATAGGGAAAAAGGAAGCTTACACACAAGAAACAAATATATATAAATATATATACACATTATTTAATCAGTTTCACTTGTAGGATTCCAGCCCGTTAGCCTATTATATACTGAAGCAAAAATATGAAGCCATTCATGGCATTCATGGCATCCAAGGTTCTTCTTCTATTGGCATTAAGCTGCTTTTTCTGCTCATTTTCACAGCTTCTAGTTGAAGGTAATTATAATTATGTGATGTGAATGTGTAGCTAATTAAGGTTGAAATTGTGTTCATTAATTCTAATTAGTGTCACTCCGAGAAAACCCTTTTTTTTTCCCGGCCATCGTGTATGACGTCTTCTGATATCCAAAGATTGAGTCAAATATTATATGCATTATATTAATTTTCCCGAGTCAATAACTTGCGATATTGCAAAATTGTGTCACCTTTCGGATAGATCTCACTTATGTCACCAAAAATCTTTTTGCATTAAGTTGATCAAGTACTTCTTTCATTTTTTTCCCCCTTCACTTCAATTCTGTTAGGGAGACACTACATGTAAAACTGGTATAACACACTTTAAGAGTCCAACTTAACTTAAAAGATTAATCTGTTAAGTTTTAGATCATTTCATGTATATAAGGTCATTTCATGTATATAAGTAATTTCACATTTTAATCCACTTTTTATATGGGACAACACACACATATAATTTTCTCAACAATCTCCTCTTCATGTGTGTGTTTACTGAGCTCCTTTTCAAATCAAAGTTTCTAGTAGCATGCACATCCAAGCATCACACTCCAAACGGGAGCCAACTCGAGCATGGGAAAGAGAGCTGAAACTATGCGAGTCCATCAAATGCTCTACCATACGCACCTGCAACTGCAGCCGAGTGTGATTGCTTGACCATGTACGAACCATCGTCTCTGATACTAATTTTTAGAGAGACACCACATGTGAAACTGACCCAACACACTTTAGGAGTCCAAATTAACTCATTCGACATTTTTATCAACTTTTCATGTGAGATAACACGTACAAACATTTTCCTCAACAAATTCATGTATTTTCTTAGTCCACCCTTGTATAGCCTTATCTTCTCTAGTATGATTAGTTCCTACGATTTTTGTGCAAATCAATAACTACAGAGATGTTATAATTTATATATTAATAATCTATAGCAGCTCGAAAAATCGAGACGGGTTCCCATCGGGTTGAAGGTGAGCGTGCTTATAAGATTCATGGCAATGAATTTACAGTCGAAGAGGACGATCATAGCTTTGAAGCTGTAGAAAAATTGATCGCAGAGGACTATACACCAGCACGAAAGAAAACTCCAATTCATAACTAGTCGTCACAACTCACAAGTATATAGTGATAATAATTATTTATGCTATCTTGTTGCGTACTGTATATATATATATATATATATATAT
>NW_010387450.1:0-1898 GCF_000414095.1 Morus notabilis
AAAAGTTTTAACGGAGAAAAAAATAAATTATTTATGAGGTACATATAGAAAAGTATTTAAAAGGCTTGTATGTTTAAACAGAGATACATTTGAGAAGGCGTTATTAAGGGGAACCATTAAAAAAAATATTTACGAGGATCATGGTCAGAATATGAAGGAAAACCCAAAATGAACGAACAGCTTCGGCATAATCTCAGCTTCAATACCAAAATGAAGGAAAAGCCTCCATTATTGCACAATCAATACCATAACTCTTTATGAAAATGACACATCATTTTCTATCAAAAATTTAACATAAGAGAAAAATTTATAAGAATTTTAAAGTTTAGAAAGAATGAATGTTACAAATTGAAGTTCATGAGTATGTTTTGACCATGCCAATAATTTGGAGGGCAAATAACGTGAAATTTGTCCCAAAAAAAACTATATATCTTATGCATAAAAGGATAATTAAAAGATGCAGAAAATGTGTTGTTATATGCAAAAAGGAATACAGCAAAAAATTATTATATTTAACGCTTGAAGTTTCATACAAAATTAAAATAGCGTATTTTTCCCCAAAAATGTTAATACTTTTTTAGTAAGTATCATATTAACTGGTTTTATGGAATTATACAATGATTTTTTTTTCCCCAAATCGTGTTGGTTAACGTCTATCACAAATTAAAACATATGTTCGAGATGTTTTCCTTTCTTCTTTTTTTTAACAATTTTGGGCAAAAGTTCAATTCATGTTTCAATAACCTCAAATTAAATGGGCTACATGATGCAATTAATAATTCGTAGTAGTTAGCATTGTTATTCTTAAACTTTTTTTGATAAATTATTACTGAACTTTGATTTTATTTTATTTTTTTTCAATTTCAGTCCCTAGCTAATGCCCAAATTGAAAAAAGGATTCTTGAAATTCAATAAAGATTTAATCACATATCCATTGCATTATAACTGAAAAGTTTGCTAAAATAATATTAAGCGCAACATATGTTTCAGCTTTAAAAAAAATTTAACAATAGTGAACAAATCATTTTACATTTTGTATAACTAATTTTGTAAAATTTTCCGTTCTAAGCTAGACTATAGGAATATTTACATATTGTTTCGTTTTGAACATTTTGTCAATTTTAGTGCTAAATAAAGTGATATAATAAGAAGCATAAAGATATTATTGTATTCATATACGAATCACTGCAATATTACAGCATGAGTACTGCACCGATACATATATGCATGAAACATGAAAAACAAATTATCCAACATGATCAGGAGCTCAACTGAAAAAAATAATAATAAAAAATATAAATTGTTGAAATAAACAAGTTATTTTGGGTTGGATAGGCACGGCACACTAGGCGAAGTAGAACTGGCTTTTCCTTGGGCGTTTTTGCAAAATGAGGTTACGATTTTCCCTCCCTGCGCCGGCGTTAAACTAATCCTG
This sequence comes from Morus notabilis, assembly GCF_000414095.1. NCBI lineage: Eukaryota > Viridiplantae > Streptophyta > Magnoliopsida > Rosales > Moraceae > Morus > Morus notabilis. The sequence goes on from NW_010387450.1 coordinate 1,436, forward strand.
TCCATAACTATGTTGCTGCAACCCGACGATGCACAATCCAAAGTAATTGCTTCCTCAGATATGGAAGTTCCCGTAAAGTCTCTATACGTTACATCGCTGACCTTCACATCGCGGTTCGCGTAACGATTCTGTAAATAAAAAATGTTACTTTAATTTATTTCTTTAAAAACTCTACGAGTGTGTAAAAACAAAATTAAAATCAAAGAGTAAGATACAATTATAAATCGTTACATTATATCAATTAAATCACATAAGAAAAGAAATATATACCTTAGTAGTATTTGTTTGTAGTGCAGTGTACTCCTGATCAATAATGATGGGATTTTTGGATGCTATAGTCTTGATGTGCTCAAAAGAGATGGCCTTAGCATACCCGAAACCTCCCTATATATTTAAACAAAAATTTTACAAATATCAGGAATTGGATCTGATATATATGGGTTTTAAAAAAAAAAAAAAAAAA
>NW_010387451.1:0-2024 GCF_000414095.1 Morus notabilis
CATTTTGTTTCAAGTGTGTCCACACACACGTCCTCATAGATTCAAGAAATTGACGAGGAAGATTCGGGTGTTCTAAACTAGCTTGGAGCGAGAAACATTCGATGTCAAAAAATTTAACATATCATCTTAATCGGTCACTAAGTAAATAAATAAATTTGATTAATTTATTCGTGTATAAATTAATGTAATCTATATGATATATTAAAGTTTTATACGAAAATTTTTGTTATACACGATTCGCTAATCACACGTTTTTGCATATGAAATCATTTTAGAAACCAACAGAATTTACCTCTAAGAGTGTATGAGTCTAGACTTTTACCCCTTACTCATGATAAATACTTTTTGTTATATAATTATTTGACTAAAAATATTATAAATCAAGAATAAAGGATAAAAATTATGATTCATGTACTTTAAATAGATATTTATTAAGATTACCTAAAAATTAAAGCTTAAAAACAAGGAATGCGATTGAGAAGTAAGGAATTGAATGTTTTAGGTAATGGCAACTCTATGCACATTAAGGAGATCACACATCGAGTAGAGATCACTTCGGTGTCCATGACGAGATCGTCGCGGAAGCTGACTATGAAGAGGAATAATTTTCCTCTTTCAGTAATGGAAGGACAATAGTTAGCATTTGGTGAGGTCTGACAACGAAGTGAAAGCGGCTTCCGTTGACACCGGTGACGGAGGCTTCCGGCAACATCTGACAACTGAAGCTTTTGACATGGTTTGGTGACAGAAGCTTCAACTAAATACCACCTCAAGATTGGGTGAGGTTTTAACCATAATTGCACATTGAGGTCTCGTTCATTTCACCAATTTAAATTTTTAATTTTATGTTTTTACAGTAAAAAGCTCTTAAAAAATGTCTCATCTAATTTTTTTTTTGCCACAATAAAAAGCTCTCATAAATTGTCACATCTCAGCTCGAATTGAAAACTCAAATCTGCAAAGTAAACGAAACTTGAGTTTGCTTCTAGCAACCTTGCTTTGTCTTCGTGGAAGAGAGAAAAGCCTCAGTTTATTTACAACTCAAAGCACAACTCAAATTCTATTTTAAGGTCCGTTTAGGATAATTTATGTTTATGTTTATGCTTTTAAATAGTAAAAAAAATAAGCATAAGTTTAAATTTTTTTATTAGTATATAAATAGTGCTTGAAAAAATATTTTTATATTTAAAAAGAACTTTTAAACTTGTTTGAATAATAGTCAAAAACACTTATTATAAAAATTAATGTAATAAAAAGATATGAATGAGATATTTAATTTGTTGTTCACAAATAAAAAAGTTAAAAATGTAAATAAAAAAACTTGTTATAAGCACTTTTTTGATAAGTACTAAGGAGATGATTTATTCTAAATGTGCTTAAAAAAGTTAAAAATACTTTAAGATTTTTCATCCAAACAAATTTAAAAGTGACTTTTAGATTAAATAAGTTAAAAATAACTTTTTTTAGGCCAATTCAAAAGGACTCTAATAGTATTTACTTTTATAAAAATTTAAATTTTCCTTTTTTATTAGTGTTTTTTTCTCAAAAATACAACTCAATTTGAATTGTGAAATAAACACTCTCATTTTTTTATTCTAGTGGATCCCACCCCACACAGACAGGTAAAAAAGCATTTTTTAAAGAAAGGCTATGGTGTATGCTGGTGTATTAAGTGTATGATGATTCCTTGTCCCAAACCGATAAAATGTGCAAACAAAAGCCATAAATGCCGCGCTGGTGGAGTAAAATTTTAAAAGAGCCTGATCCACCGTGAAGATTTCCTAACACGAAAACACCCAATTGGCAGAAAAAAGAAAAGAAGGAAAAATAAATTTTTTGACAAAGCGACTATCTGTCCCTCTAAAATGTTTATAAAACTCACGACCTCTTCGATATCCATTTGTCGAAAATATATCCAAAAATCCGCTAGTCACGAGTAAATAAATTAACAAATAAAAGTAAATGTATCCTTTGAAACTCATTACAAAGAAATAAAAAACAAAAAAGAAAAAGGTTTTCTTCCG
>NW_010387452.1:0-2026 GCF_000414095.1 Morus notabilis
ATTTATTTTGTTATTGGTATAATTAGAACATACTACTACGACAAAAAAATAAAAATAAAAAAAAAATAAAAAACATGAACTACCACAATTCAATAACTGTACATACATACTATTATTTGTTCACTTAGTTGAACTAATAATACATGTTTGAACTGGAATATACATTGTCTTTGCTGATAGACATTTGCTATAAATCGTCATCACAACAAGATATATACAAGTGCTTCAATGGGCATGAGTAGAATCCACTCCCAAACTTGAAGCGCTTGGAAGTAGAGGAAAACGATTCCGTGCTTAACCACTCAAGGGATAAGCAGTTGGTTGAGATGTTGAGCATAGCTGCTTTAGTCAGTTGAACATTTAGAAGACTGATCAATGATTTGAGGCTACAAAAACCGCCGAAATTTGGTGGAAGATTTAACCTACAATACTCCAAGCATATGTGCTTCAAACTGGAATGGTTATTGTTTGATATTTCCTCATTAAATAGTTGATGAGGAAATGAATAGGGATCTTCTCCCGTAAGATAATGAGCGTACTGGTACATATATACCGATATGTTAAGCTTTTCGACTTTCTTAGATAGCGCAAAACAAATCCACTTGTCAATCTCATGACTGTAATCTACGTGCAATGACGGACGTATTAGTGGGAAGGCCTCTAACTTGGTACACTTGTAAAGTGCTAAAATTTGATTGACCCATCTCACAACAGCATCATCATCGAGATCAAGATCTTCAATATCAATGTTGGTACAATTCTTGGTATCAAGGTCGAGGATCTTTAATGATGTTTTCCGTAGTTTCCTCCATCTGCTTGAGAAAATGCTCGTTCTAACTGCCTCTTTCTGTTGTGCAAACGTCAAATTAAACAGATTTAGGGCAACTGCGTGATCATCGAGGAGACCAACTATAACTCACCGAGATGCGCTCGGATGGTGGCCCCAATGATTCCGATGACCTCGCCGAGACTAAGATCGACGATCCTAACAATCCCGAAGTTTCCGAATATCATCAACAATAAGCCTCGGATCTTGCTCGTGATAATCTGATTGTACTTGTTGGAAGAAATTAAGAACAAGATTGATTGTGTAGACTCCATGGGATTGAGATTACATATTACATAACCCATTTGGAGAAGGAAGGTTATTGGGTGAAATTGCCATTGATTAGGACGTTAATGTTACCACATTGTGAGGTTGAGTGTTGAGTGGATCTGGTGGATGGATAATAATGATTTGTTCATTAATATGGTGTTTGAATAGGGACCGTTTATGTCAATTATTCTTATAATAAAAATTAGTTGAGTCAGGTGCGTTGAGAATAAGGGTCCGTTTGGTATAAGGATTGAAATCAAGGTGATTTAAGTAATTTAATTTAAATCTATGATCCATGATTTGAATCATGATTCAGAGTGATTTGAATCAGGTTGATAATAATGATTTGAGATTTGGTCTCAATTGATTGATTTATCCATCAACTATAGTGTTCTGTATAACGAGCCTTGGTCGTGCTTAATCTGTATGTGCCGAGCTGGTTTTTCCCATTAGGTCACAACACGTGTTTTGTCCCTATGCTTGATTTGTCGTCACTGGTGGATGCAGTTATTTTTTCAGGGTTGATTTCTCTTGTAAATGAGGCTCACTTACGACTAATTTAAGTATGTAACTTTGTTTTTGTGAAATGAAATTTCTCTTCCAAAGAGAAATAGATGTTTGCTAACGAAAGCTATTGTGCTCCCGAACATATTTAGAACACCAAAATTACATCTCATAGTGTTATACAAAGATACCTGTAATAGCCGCCGGTGGATGTTAGTTTACTGCCATGATACTATGAGGTATCCACTGTGATACTAAAAAATTTTAACAATTGGTGGCATATGGCTGATGACGTAGGTATCCTACCATAATACCGCCTTATCATACAGAGGTAGTAACGTTTATACCAAATATTCTGAACAAACAGTAGCGGCCATTGTCAACCTTCCTACAACCAGTTTTTTAAGAGAACATTTCCAAAAGAAT
>NW_010387453.1:0-2028 GCF_000414095.1 Morus notabilis
ATTTATATACAAATACAATTAATAAAAAATATTATATATAATATATATACACAATATTATAAAAAATAAAACAAAATATTAAAAAAATATATTAAATATTCAGGCAGCCCGGGCGGGCTCGGGCAACGGGCACAAGTTCAATTTTTTCGAGCGATCGTTGACAGCCTGTCTAAAGTTCCAACACTACTAGTGAAACTCGCCATTTTTTGAGTGATGGGATTTATCCCCGTCAGGATAAAAACCATTTTTATATAGGTTGTAGATATCAATATATAAACACACACACCAGTTCTTTGTTCCAATTTGCATAGAAAAGAAAATGATACAATGTGTCATATATAACTATATTTTTACAAGTAAAAATGTATTAAGAAAAAAGTTTCTACAAAATACTCATAAATTAATCAATGAGAAATTGAGGGGGGGAAAAAAACATTGACTTGGTGTCTGTGACATAAGGTTGCAAACGTTGAGAGAGAGAGAGAAAGGGGGAAAATATACATCCGCTGGTTTGTAAATTTTGGAAAAACTGAAGTCTGAATTAATGTATAGGAAGGAAAAGTTATGGGATTAAGAGTAGATAATCCGCTTCGTTCCTTGTTTTATTTATTATTCTTTTTTAATGAGGAAGCAATATAAACATGTGTTAATATAATTTAACCTCTTGGAACGAGTCCATCCAGTACTATTAACTTGTTTCAAATATGCCGGTTTAGTGAGAAAATTTTATAATTTTACATGGGATGACCAAATTCTTGGCTGGAAGAGAAAAAGCTCCATAGTTCTCTGTCTCAAATTTCTGGGAAAAAAAAAATCTAGAACGTAATTACATGACGACAAGGGAAACAGGTAAAACGACATGGCAAACGTACAAATGTACCCCAACGACAATTAGATTCATGGGATGACACCAACCTCCTGCATCAACGACAACGATCAATATCCATTTTGTCCAGACTAGAGAGTTGACTCTAGAACCAAACTCTTCAGTCTTCACAAAGTCAATCACCTCCTGGACAATCTTTGCCCTGTTTAATTTTCAAAAAGAAAAAAAAAAACTTTGCTCTGTTTTTTCAGCTGTTCTACCGTACATCCCACACCAAAAACAGAGTTATCCACTTTGTTTTCTGCAAGTTTGTTTAGTTAAAGCGATTTTTCTTTTGATTTTGACCTTTCTCTTGACAATTGGCCGACATTAACTGGAGAAATAAGTTAACCAGGAAGGAAAAGAATGCCCCTTTAGTTTCTTTTGCCCGCAAGAGAATCAATCCCTTTGGGGGGAAGAAAATCCATGCCCATATAAAAATAGTGACTTCGAAAGGTGCGTTCTTTCAATGATTTTTGTTTCTTGAGCTGAACCTCATTGATTTTTTTTTGCTTTTCTTTTTCAATTATTATTTTACAGATTATGTTTTATTGGTCTCAGGTAATTATTGCTATACAGAACTGAAAACCAAAAAAGAGAATGGATTGTCTTACTGGTTTTGGTACTTCCCTTGCTGCAAAACGTAGCGAGTACACTGTTGAACCCATTGGCAGTCAGTTTGGTGAGGTAAGTTATCTCTTTAAGTACAAAACCAATTTAGATAATCTAAGAACCCAAGTTCAGCAGTTGGGTTATTCCAAAGAGAGGCTGCAACATTCAATTGATGAGGCCAAAAGAAATTGTGAAGAAATTGAAGCTGGTGTAAATAACTGGCTGATTCAAACAGAAAATATTTCTGGGGAGGCTGAGAATTTGCTAAAAGATGAAGGCCAAGCAAATACAAAGTGTTGCTGTGGTTGTTTTCCAAATTTGTTATCGCGGTATCGGTTAAGCAAGAAAGCGGTAAAGATGGGGTTGGAAATCGGTGAACTCGTCATGAGTGCAGGCAGTTTTGATAAAGTTTCTTATCGAATTCGAATTGGTGGTGTCATTGAAAACAAAGGGTTTGTAGATTTCCAATCGAGAATGTCAACTTTGGAGGGAATTATGGAGGCATTAAGAGATTCGAATATCGCAATGATTGGGGTCTATGGTGTGGCTGG
>NW_010387454.1:0-2036 GCF_000414095.1 Morus notabilis
TGCCAATGCCCAAGGCAAATGGATATGATTGAAAACTTTACAAATGCACGCCTAATCCAAGCCTCCAAGCCTCTCTCTCTCTCTCTCTTGAGCTTTGGAATTCGGAAACTGATAATTGAGTTTGGCCGGGGTAGGGGTCTCTTTGCTGCATAAAGAAGCATCCAAACCATCCTCAGTGGCATCTTCAGCTTTCATTTCTGCATGCCATTCCAATCCAAAAACTCAAAGACAAAAAACATATCTAAGAGAGAGAGAATGTTGGCATGCTTGTCCTTGTCACACATTATTGTTCAATCAAACCACAGTTACTCTCCTAAAGATTATTCCCCTTCTTCCATAGTCTTTGTCCTATTATAATTCCCCCTCGCATTTTTATTATTATAAATTCTCTCCACTTTCCAAACATTACCAAATTAAAGACCAAAAAGAGAGCCCCCCACCAAAGCTAAAGAGGGCTTTGTATTGAGGACAAACCTGACAGAGCATCAACACCAAACCTATTATTCCTCCAAATGCTCCCTTCCATGTGCTACTTTCAACATTCTTCTTGGACTTTTCTCCCAACCCATTTTCTCTTTTTACCATTACCTTATATATATATATATATATATATATATAGACACACACACTAACCGAACAAGAACAACTCCCCCTAAAGATTTGGCCACTTAACTTCTTCTCTTTGGATTTTGCACCTTACCTCCTGATTCTCATTCCCTTTTTCCCCCACTCAAAACAACATTTAGAATTTTGTTCAAAACCAACTAATTTTAACCGTACCATGTTCTAGCTCCCTATATATACATACACACAAACATAATACACATGCACATATGCATGTGAAGCTTATAAGCTATATTTGCATGCATTAGAGAGTTTGATATTTTCTTTTCACATATAAACATACATACATATCTAAGTAATGGGTAGGGAAATCCATGATCAAACTCATGCCGTTGTTCATTCCTCCATTGCCCTTTTGCAAGAGAGATTCAGACAGTTGCAGAGAGTGAAGGAAGTGAGAGAGGAAAGAGAGCTTCTGAGAATTCTCTCCGAGCATAACATTAATAATAATAATAATCTCATGAATAACCCCACCATGATTTGTGAGCCCTCAAGGTTGGTTTTCCACTCTGATCATCATCATCATCATCATCATCTGATCTTTCCACAAATTAGGTCATCGCCAAGTGCTCCACAAGTTTCTCTTTCGCTCTGGCCGGCCTTGCAGTGCAGCAGCAGCGCCTCTGAAGATCAGTACTATTGTAGCAGCATTAACGATCAGACGCCGCTCTTGATGATGAAATTATGGCCGTTGGATACTCATGCACCGGCGGAGTTTTCGGAAGCCTCATCGGATAAATCCCACTTAGATTCTGATCCTGATCATGACTATTCTGATGTTGACACTTCTCTTCATCTGTAAATCAATTAATATTACCTTGTTTTGTTCCTTTGAAAAGTTGATGGAAAGTTTTACTTTTACACTGAATCTCTCTCTCTTTTCTGCGTGATAAATAACAATTAAAAAGAAAAAGCAAATTATATACCTACCGTGAGGATTGTGACCATCCACGTACATACTACTTATATTCTAATTCGTAACGAAAAATGAGGGAGAAAATCATTTCATATTACTTATCGAATCTGGCCACTAGTAATATAACATGTGAAGCAATTTAAACGGCCTTGTTTTAGATATGTTATATCATAATCTCATAGTCAAATGTCATATATATACAATGGATAGCAGAAATTGGAGGAAATAATGAGCTAAAATAGACTTATTAGACAAATAACAAAGATTTTAGTTATGTTAGACTACTGTAGGGCACTGGAGTGGTGATTATCAAATCCTGAGGGAAACAGAGCAAGTGGGGCAATGTGGTCTTTGTTCCTAAGTGCAAATGTGACATGAAATGTGAGTATAGTACTTGTGTGCGTTTTGGAATACACGACCCTTTTGCAAGATATGCTAGCTACTAAGCTAACGAAAATCCTTTATTTCATTATTTTGAACCAAAAAAAAAAAAAAA
>NW_010387455.1:0-2038 GCF_000414095.1 Morus notabilis
TTAAAAATAATTTTAATCTCATGATTATAATCTATGAACCAAACGTCTAATAAGAATCCGTATTATGATTCAGATCATAATTCGTAACTTATTACAATATTTTTTCTTATAAAAATATACATAAATTGAGAATGATTTTAAATCATGATTTTAAATTCATAAACCAAATATCGACCTAAACCTCATACTTGAAACTAATTAAGTAAATAAAAGAGATTTCTCAGAAAATTATATACCTCTTTGAAAGTGTAGGGTGGAACACAAACATAATGGTTTTGTTTTATGAACTCAAATCTTCTAAAGTCAACATTAATAACAACCAAAATGCTCGTAAAATTGTGTTACTAAAATCATTTGTAATTTGTTATCAGCATTATTGTTGTTAACTAGGCTTTTATCAATAGCTTGGTACCATTGGCATTGCATTGAATATGGTTTAAGTCTTACACTCAAACGTTTAGAATTAGCAATTAGCGATTTCCAGCAAAGAAAGCAGACAATGAATGAAAGTTGGGTAACTAACAAGTTGATCATGTTAACTTTCCCACCTAAGAAAAGAATACAATTACAATCTCAATGCTACATTTTTAATCATAAATCAGCATCATTGCCGATTCAACATGTAAAGAAATACAACAACACAGATCAAGTGTTTCTTTTCGACATTGAAATACAACAACACAGATCAAGTCTTTTCTTTTCTACATTATTCAATCTTTATCATGGTCATTTCTTTTTCCCGCTCTCATAGGTGGTCATCAATGTAACCAGTCAAAAAGAACAACACGCACAGTTATACCTCTGTCAGCCTTCTTGTCTAGGACTCCTCCCACTCACATCACCGCTGCCATCCGAGAGTTGGATCCATAAGCTTCGATTTCTCTCCTCGCCATTTTCCCACATTTGCTGCCGCCTCACACTCCTATCGTTCGTATCATTGATATTGGAAAACTGGGCCCACACACTCTGACTCCTCGCCCCTCCGCCGTGTTCCTCTTCATACCCTGCAACCGTCTTCAGGAGCTCCGACTGCAACAGCGGGCAGTTTTCCTTGAGAAACTCAAATCCTTCCGAGTCCATCACGGCTGCATCAAAGGATATAATCAGAAAATCTGTAGGTTTGAGGACTCGAATGAAATAGCACTACAGAAGTAATGAAAACCTTAGGCTCCTTTCTCGATTCCTGGGTTTTCAATACCTTCAGGACCTCCTGAAGAGCAAAAAATTGAAATTAACAGAAGGTGCTTCAATTGTTTAACCATGCATAGCATAGCATATTCAGAAAAGCAAGCTCAGGTGTATGAATTTTCAATGATATACCAGCATGAGAATATTAAGTCAAAGAGTTCCTTCATTTCTTGAGTTATTTATATTGGATACAAACGAAACAAAGACAATTTTGTTAAGAAAGAGAAAAGGATACTAGAAATCTTCCCAAAACCTTATTCCTTCATGCGAGGGTGGCAATACCTAATTTTTTTCTCCTCAGTTTAATACCTAAACTTTCTCTCCTTAGTTTTACACACTAAATCCCACGAGAGAAGACGATTCTCATACCCTAAAGACTCTCCTCGCATTAGATATTTTGCACAAGCATTTTCAAAGTAAGCCTATGGAACCTAGGCAGTCCTGACTAAAAGAAATTTCACATAAGCTTTCTCCAAATAACCACGGAACCTAGAACTTGAAGAAAGACGTATCTTAAGTAGGAATGCTATCAAGTACAGTGTAAATCAAAACAGGTCAAGCTCCCTTGAAACGTAAACCTTCTTCAAAAGCTCAAGCCTTTTGGTTACTTTCTCCACTACTGTAGCTGGAATATCAATCTGAGCATCTAGACCTTTGATTCCACTACCCCCCATCTGAAATCTCTTAAAGAAATATGTTTTCCTCAATAAGCATCTCATTATGATCCATCTATAACTTCATAAATGGTACTTGCTCTCCTCTCATTGGATAGTATTCTTTGTCATCTACAACAAACAAAATTAACGTTCTGAATAGCCATTCAAATCTAATCTCTCTTCCCTTTTTTTTT
>NW_010387456.1:0-1943 GCF_000414095.1 Morus notabilis
AGATCATATTGAAAATAAAAATAAAAACAATAAGTAATATCATTTATGGAAAATCAACAAAAAATAATAAAATAAAGAAGATATATGATCAGACCATAATAAAGAAAAAATTCTAAAAAAGAAGAAACATATAAAAACTCGCAAGAAATATGAATGGAAAGAAAAAATATTTTTTTTTAGAATAATGATCAGATTATAATGAAAGAAAATTGCAAAACAATAAATAATATCATTCCAAGAAGAAGAAAGAAACCCACAAAACTATAAGTAGAAAAACAATAAATAATTATCAAACCATAATAAGCGAGTATAAATTGCAAAGCATGATAAGTGAGTATAAAACAATTATCAAACCATGATAATCAAACAAAAATGCAAAACAGTGCAACAATGAAGGAAAGAAACAACAAAGTTGTACAACAATGACGTGTGACAGCAACCAAAACAAACCAACATACAAAACCAAACGTTTGATGATCAGACCACAATCGACTTTCAAACTCACGTCCCGTAAAAAGAAAATTCAGGCCAAAAACACCACGAATGTTGAGGAAGAAGATCTCAACCACGTCCGTCAATAACAAAAAACACGACTACATTCAAAAACAAAATAAGAGGGGAATAAAACATACTGATTCTGTCAATTATACCTAAAAAGGAAAGTAAATATGTAAAATATTATGAGAAAAAACTAACATATTATATAAAACAAAATTTAACTATAAATGGAACATACCCAAAATAACTTATAATAGTAATATTTTGGTATATTTTGTAATAGTCAATATTTTTAAAATTACGCCTTCAATGATCGGCATTTTATGTAATTACTTCATTTTTTTCAAACATTCATGACCTATTTGATTCATAGATTTGAATATAAATTTAAATTTTTGTAAGAGAAAATACTGTAGTAAAAAAATTTAAACTGTGAACCAAATAAATTACTCTTTATCAAAATATGTTTCAGCCTAAAAATAATAATGTTAAGGATATTAACTTTAATATCAACTTTTGTACTAATTGATGAGTTCTCGCCACCTTGTTATTAAATGTTGTCACGTTTGTAAAGAATTTTTGAGATCTATATTCTTTAAACCTTTTATACTTAGGGCATGTTTGTTTGACCGTATTAGAATACTGTATTATATAATAACACAATAATATAATGTTTAGTGTGACCATCGTATTGTATAAATTAATAGGATAATAAATTAATACGGTTTATGTTATTGAATACGTTTCATTTTTGGCGTATTGTGATGTATTATTTTATAGTTGATCAATGATTCATGTCAGGTTGACATAGAGTCATGCCGGGGCCTATAATTGTTGAAAAATTTAGAAGGCACAATGCAAATTTTATATTTATTAAAAATTACAGTTTAACCCCAAAACTTTTGTAAAATTTCATTGTGACCCCAAAACTTTTGAAAAATTATATTTTGACTTCAAAATTTTTTAAAAACTGCATCTTGACCCCAAAATTATTAAAATTTTACATTTTGACCCCTTATACAATACTTTATGCCACTAAATACTGTATTGTATTATGATAATACAACACAATACAATACACATTATACAATATACTACAAGCTACCATACAAGGCCTTAAAGTACTTAATTTGTTTTCACTTTAAAGCAATTTAGTCCTTACACTTCCAAAATAATAGTAATTAGCTCTAGTTAATCATTTTATCTCTCAAAATGAGATGACTATTTCCACAATAGCTTTTTTTTTTAGCATTTGTGTCCCTCATACTTCTCACAGCTTGATACTTTAGTTCCTGATGTTTTCTTGGTAATTTAGTCCTCAAATTATTTATAGAATTTCTTAAAAGTTTAACTCCAATTTAAAGTTGGAGTTATTTTGTATTCGTTTAGAAACCCAAGCACTTAGTTTCCAAGAAAAAAAAAAATCCAGGGATGAAAATGCTTAG
>NW_010387457.1:0-1990 GCF_000414095.1 Morus notabilis
TCGCAGTACCCGATCAAGGACACGAGATGTCGGTGGCGGATTTTGGAGAGAATCGTGATCTCAGTTTGGAACTCAGGAAGCCCTTGGCCTGACCCTGGTGCACTTCTCTTCACAGCAACTTTTGTGCCATTCACAAGAGTCCCTTTGTAGACATTACCAAAGCCTCCCTTGCCAATTATCAGCTTGGAGTTGAAATTCTTTGTTGCTAGCTGAATTTCAGCAAAAGGAATCTTCAGCCCCAAGTGTAGGTTAGGAAGAGGTGAGCCATTGATGGTTGGGTCAGCAATCCTGCTGTGAGAACTTCCCCCTCCTACATATGGAGGCACTTGTCCCCAGCTCGAGTTTTCGACCGGTTTCATCTTCCTTCGTCTCAGTTTGAAGAACCCCACTACCAAAATACAGAGAAGAGCAAAACCCCCGATAGCTGAACCAATCACAATTGGAGCCTTTGTCTTTTTATTACCTGCAGTGATTTTTTCAGTGGGAAGCACTATGAAAAATATAAGAGAATTTTTACAAGACATGGACATAGTATTCAATTACTAACTGGGGACACAAGTAGAACTTGTCTTATAATATAGGGTCAGAACTTATTTTTTTTTTTTATATCGATATTACATTTTAAAAGTTGAACTAAATGTGGCTCCGTCAGTGATTACCTGACTCCTCGTTCTCTACGGGAGTTAAAGCAAGTCCTCTCTTTATCTCCAAAATTTCGAGCCCATTTAGGAAGGCATTATTTTCCGTGGTTTTTTTTGAAAGGCCTATGCCAATGTTCATCACATCAGAACCATGGGAACCAACTGAAAAATCGTAGTGAAAAGGAGTAGCCAGCAGGGTGCTGTTGTCCGTAGGATCGATCGCCTTGCTGAAATTGCCATTTATGTACAGATTGAATACTATAACACCGAGGGAGACACTGATGATGTCACAGAAGTGAAACCTCACAAGGTGACCAGCAGACTTATTTACATTAAAACCCCATGTTATGTTGGATCCGCCACTGGCATTGACATCCATTTCTCTAGCAGTTTGGTAGACCAAAGCTGGGGCAACATATTCACCATCTTCTGAGAGGTAATTAGGCGGATTTGAATAAAACTGACTCTCCTTTGAATTACCTTTACTAATGAGAAACTTATCATCTGTATCCCAGTTTCTCCATATTATTTCGTCATTCGACTCGATCTCTTGACCGCCAACATTGATCCTGTAAACTGTTTGGAAAACAGAAGATGACCCAGTTTTCTGACCTTGTTGTTGCCCAACTTTTATGGCTTCACCAAGGCTGAAATTCACAGGAGGGGCTGGGAAAAACTCTATGGCATTCACAAATGCCAAAGAGGATTCTAGAGGCGTGAAGTATATTCTAAACTTCTTGTTGGCGTTTATAGGGAGATAAAATTCCTTTACTAGAGGCGTGTTTGTGTTATTTTTGGCAGTGAAATTATGCAACAACAAGAACCCAGAAGCTGAAACATCAAAAACTGCCGAGGAAAGATCAACCGTGGAAGGGAAAACTAAGAAATGGAGGCGTACCAGGTAATTAGTACTATTACCAACATCATTGATGTCAAAGGCATATGAAGATTGTTGTCTGAAAACTCTTGCTGTGTTGTACAGAGTTGAGTTGTTGCTGTTCTGAGACTGGTTTGTGTTTTCGACAGAGATGCTGTTCTGCTTTGTAAAAGAGACAGAACCGGAGTTTTTGTCGCCGACGAAGCTCCGACGACTGGTGCTCACGCCTTGGTTTGAGCCACAATTGATGAAGTACTTGTCTGGGAGATTGTAAGCTGAAGAGAACAAGTGAAGGGATGAGAATTGGAGAAGAAAAAGAAGAAAGGGAAATGGAGGGATATAAAGTCTCTGGCTATGAAACTTTTCCATTAGAAATTATGTGAATTTGCTTGGTTATAGTGCTAATTTTCAGCTGGTAATTTTCCCATCTGAGAATTGTGGAGCTTGAATATGCAAATTTCAATCATACACA
>NW_010387458.1:0-2045 GCF_000414095.1 Morus notabilis
TTATAATTTTCTCTATTTTTCGTCTTTGAAAAATAAAATAAAATAAAAACAGTGTCAAAAAATTCTAAAAATTTGGATAAACAATCATTACATTTTTCTGAACATGCTTGCAAAATGTGACCTCAAAAAATGAAAAAAGAAATACACTGTGGAACGCCTAAGGGCCGGGATGAGTCAAAAATTCACCTGGTGACAAATAACAACGCAGTTGCAATGAAATTATAACAAAGAGTTATCCTCAATCTTGTTTTTACAAGGATAAAGGCAGCATATATTTATTACATTCTGAAACTCTTGCGCAGCAAGAGAAAAAGGTGAAGTAAAACATATCCAAGTCTATATATTCCGAGATGCTATTCAACTTTGCACGTAACACCATATTGACTTAATTGTACGGGAATATGGAAAAGAAACAACCATCTAAATCGAGATTTAGAGGGGCTTTGAGAAGAAACTTAAAATTCTCAAAAAATGTTGACGTTCCCTATTGCAAATTTATCTCATCTTTAAAGGGGTTTCTCAGGGAAACTGAATTGGCTCAGGCTGTATCGTTTTCTCCACAAGCTCCGCTTGTTCCTTTTGATGAACAGTATAGAAACCAGTGGCCGTGGCAGCTGATGGAGGCCGGCCGACGTACTTTATGTCATCAAAGTTTCCTCTTTGCAGAGCCTTCATGGCAGTGTAGAGGCGTGGTGCAATATAACTGTACGCACCCATGTTCATTGGCTCTTCTTGACACCAGACGATCTCAGCATCTAAATGAATATTAGAAGAGAAAAATGTCAGAGCTCATAATATCTAGAGACTTATCTCCACGGATATAGATAACGACAAAACATGGATCATTTCAAATTTCCAGCAAGTAATGAAATTTCCAGCAAGTAATGCATAGATTGATTTTCACTCCAGAATATCCAAACTTCGATTAAAGGGAAAGAAAAGCTACAAGTTCAAATTACGTACTCGAATATCGCTTCAGTTCTCTCTGAATAAGGTCATATGGGAAGGGGCAAAGCTGCTCCACCCTACATATTGCAACATCCTTCGCTTTTTTGTTTTTGCGCTTTTCATCAAGCTCATAATAAACCTGCAAAATTGAAATCCTTGTCAGTGAAGATGGACCTTTTCATCTCAGTAGGCAATAATGGGATGTTGACCTTTTCATCTCAGTAGGCAAGAATGGGATGTTGTATAAGCAATGGAGACATACAGACAGACAGGCAAACGAGCAGATTAAATCCAGTATACTGCAAATATGGTCCGAGTAAAATCATACCTTCCCAGAGCAAAGAACTAGTCGTCTAATGCCCTCCTCAAGGTCAGAATGATCATTCTGATCCTTTATTAGGCGCTTAAATCTGGTTCCCTGTTTGTCAAAACCTGGGTGACCCTGGACATCATCAAATTCAGATAGATTTGATTTGCAGTCCTTGTGCCGAAGCAGGTTTTTAGGAGCCATCACAATAAGAGGCTTCCTAAATTCCCTGTGTATCTGAAAGAGTAACAGAATGTTAGAATGCAGAAACTTCAAGTTAATAGAAATTCATGACGCAACGAAATAGTTTCACCAACCTGACGCCGCATAACATGGAAGTAATTTGCAGGAGTAGTAACATTGACAACCTGCCAATTGCATTCCTGAATCTGCTTGCGAAGAGTCGGTTCCATCTCAGGAATAACAAAAGGGTGGTCATCACTCATCTGCCATCAAATTAGTGAACATGGATTAGCTGGACGTAATCTAGTCTGGACAAGACCGGAGGAAACCTGATAAAATAAAAGGTGGTTTTCAAGGAAATAAAAGAAACTAGACAAAAACAAAATGGGGCCGAATTTAATGCGAGGTTTATTCCACTCTCCAACCCTCACTCATAAACATAAAAATCCATGAAATTGCTTTGTGAATCTCTTTGATTCACAAAAATTTTCCTCCTGACCCCATAAAATGAACACAACAGCTGAAGAAATGAGGAGAGGGAGAAGGAGAAATAAATAAATAAATATATATATATATATATATATAGAGAGAGAGAGAGAGAGAGAGA
>NW_010387459.1:0-2041 GCF_000414095.1 Morus notabilis
TATACTTTCTTAAACTTTTCATATTGACCTATTTTCTACTATTTTCCTTAATTGTTAAGGCGTCAAGCTTGGTGTAGGAGTGCTCGTAACGTTTTTAGGCCGTGTTTATGTCCGTACCCGTGTTTATGCTTTTATGTGCTTTTAACGTACCTTTATCGTGTCAAATAACATATTTACAACAAATATAAGGAAATAAGCGCCAAACAAATCATATAAACTTCCATATATATCAAATATGATAATATTATATGTAGGTTAATGTGTACTTATTTTGTCAATTTGTCAACCGCAAATAGCAAATAATCTAATAAAGCTATTTACTTTTCTTTAACAACTATTTAGTTTTTATTTGAAAGAATCGGTTAAGTTTTCATTTTATTAACTTAATTATTATTTTTGATTTTATTAAAACTTCTTAATAAAACTAATATTTTTATGACAAGTAAAATAGATTAATAAAATTAATTTTATACTGTATCTTCATTAATTGGGCCCTTATCTTTTAACGTGCTCGTGCTCGTGCTCTTAGCGTGTCTTGTACCCAAAAATTACGTCAAGTCCAACTTATTTAATAAATAAAATATACTAAGCCCATTTAATAATCATGTTATGTCGTATCATGTCCATTTTTTAACGTGCCGTGCTCGTGTTGGCCCATCAAACCCGGCTCATTTTAAAATCTCTAAGTTACCTAATTATATGATAAATTAAAGAGAAATGTTATGAATCACCAATTGTGGTCACTATCACTTTTAGCATTTACCCAATCAAATATAATATGTCAACTATTTAGTTTTTAAATTTTTTACACGGTTTGATCATAATTAGTTAAACACTAATTGAAAAACTAAAATTAAATATAAATCTGTGTCTGTCAACTTTATGACCCCGTAATGTGGAAAGTAAGCACCAATTTAATTTGACATAGTGATTCTGATTGGTTTCACATTTTCAATGATACTAAGCATTGGTAACATGTCATAATTTTTCAATCTCATAATTATCTTTTATGACATCAGAATCCAACAAGTTTAAACATGCAGCATCATTCATTCAATGCAAGAGTTATGATTCTGAAAAGAGTACCATCTCTTAAGAAAGTGTAAGGATAAAATAATATCAAATATCGTATTATTTAAATAGAAAATAAATATAAATTTAGACAAGCTCTTTAATCCGGTACTTATTATTTGTCAGACTGAAACGATAGATGTATAATTTTAACTAATTGATGTATATTTATATGTAAAGTCTATATATTTATGGATTTAGAAACATTCGAGATTGTAATTCCACCGGGCAATGTGTATTTTTATGGATTTGGAAACATTTGAGATTGTAATTCCACCGGGCAAAATGATTTTGCGGCCATCGTCTTCATCAATCTCGATCAAACGCGAATTAGAGGAGTCTTCTCCTTTGCAGTACTTGAGCTGTAGATCCGTTGAGATGTCGTATCCCCTCCCTATAAAGTGACTATAAGAAGACTACAAGTTTGTTTCGAAGAACCTTGAGAATGAAACATTAATTTTTTTTTTCCTTTTTCCCAATGCCCAGTTAGCGAAAAACTTCCTTTAGTTGTGGGAAGTCCTCAACGTCCTCAGAGAAGAACTATAATTAGAAAAACCATGACACCCAACTAGATTACAACATCAATTTCCCCCAACAAAGAATACTTGCAAAATCACAAATTTTCACTGCACAGAAGAAGAAATCAGATCAAAACAGTGCTTGCAACAACTTTACAAGAGAGAACCCATAAATCTTTCGCACAAATGCCCTCAAAATCACGAACCCTGGATGAGGAAATCAAGAAAAATCAACGACCCACAACGGCGGCGGAGAAAGAGGAGGAAGTGGTGGTGTTTGAGGAGAGAGGAAATGTGAGGGTGGAGGAGGAAAGAGAAGTGGGTTTGGTTGTGGGAGTTGTTGGGACGCGGCCTCGTCCGCCTGTCGGAAGTCATCGGCGGCGAGGTGGCTACGGAAGAGGTCGATGGAGTTCGATGAAGGTCAAGGGAGGTCGAGAGAAAGTGAGTTTAGG
>NW_010387460.1:0-2060 GCF_000414095.1 Morus notabilis
GAGAAAAAAAAAAAAAAAAAAAAAAAAAGTTCAAGACGGTGTCGTTTCCTGGAACACTTTTTCAAGATGTTGTCGTTCTGTTGTTAACCTACTTGAGTTGTTTTTAGGTTCATGTCGTCTTCTGTCGTTAAGTCGTTTGCTTCAGATATTTAATAAAATTGTGTCGCTATGATAATGTTGTCGTTTTCTTTTTTCTATTTTTTTTTTTAAGTTTTGTGGTTCTTTTGTTGTTTGAGATACCGTAGTTCCACTCCCATAAAATTGTGTTGCTCTGCTGTTTTCTAGATGTGTCGTTTTTCAAGTTCGCGTTGTTTATAGGATTTTTTTTTCTGTATGAAATTGTGTCGTTTGCAGAGTTATTATGGTTCAATTCAATTTTATGGTTCTTGTCGTTTTTAGAGAATATTGTCGTTCCACAGATTATGTCGTTTTCTTCGGTTATTTCTTTTTTAATATTGTTTTCTCCAGTTTTGCAGTTCTTTTGTTTTCCAAGACTCTGTACTTTTTTGACATACTGTTGTTTTTTAGGATGTATCGTTTTGTCAAGGTGTTTTCCAGCATTGTGTCATTTTTTTTTGTTCGAATTTCAAAGAATGCAATCATGGCTGAAGAAAGCTCGATGATTTTCATCACATATTGTAACTCTCTTCCCAACGTGTTCTGAATTTTTTTTTTCCCTCCCCTCATAATCTGAAGTTATATATCCTCTGGTTCCGCCCCTAAGTCTTGGTCTGATGATCTGGTTAGTAATAATAATCTACTTTGTTATTTTGAGAAACCCGTTGATCTTTATTCGATGTTTTATTTGATCTAGTGCTTGTGTTACTTGGAGTAGATTAAGATCTGTCTTGTAAACATAGACTTGTTTATTTGATCACCAAGAAAACAGGCACGTTACCATCAGGTTGGCATGCCGTGAGTTTATAATTCTAAGCAGAATCAAATATCCATTTTCACGAAAGTCAACACATCTGATATCTCAGTTATGTTTATACGAAGTCAACATTATTGGGTGTAAAACTTAACACCTAAAGTTTTGGATCTTGTCTTTCTATTTTCTTATTTGACTCGCCCAATACCTCATTGAGTAGTCCTTCTTATGTAATAAAAGAGCAATATAAAACAAGTAAGCAACCAGCCAAAAGGAAAATGGAAAAGGAAATCCCACGAACTCATCCAGCCTTTTCACTTGTGTTTTGGTACCCTTTTTGAGGTCTCCATACTTGAGAAGCAACACCTTTTGAGGATTCTCCAAGCTTGGCTTCCAATAACCAAGCATGTGGGCCCAAAATGGTCAGAAAATCTCCTCACCTTTACAAAACACATCCACAAACTCGTCTAGTGTATGTTAGAAAATATCCAAGCATCTCTCAAAATTCAAGAAACATTCATATTATATCATTAAGAATTAATAGATTAATAAGTGAAAGCGTACCTAAATTCATGACGATAAATTACTTTATAAAACCGTGCGGTTTATCTTATAGATCAACACATTTTCTTAGAGAATCTTTTAATTTTTTCTTTACTCTTTCTGATGATGAGATGTCAGAAAATGATAGAATAATACGTGTGATCTAGAGGATAACATCCCTGTTATCTTTTGATATTTCTATTTTAACCCATCATAAAAATAGAAATTACCCTTAAGTCTCTATACATTTAAGACTTATACCCTATTAAATACATTAAAGTCCAAATTACCCAAATCTTAGTGGACCACTTTTAAATAGGCTTAATCTTATATGACTACAACACATAATTATTCACATATAAGCTAAATGTTAGTTTAAGGATCCAATAATGTCCACTTTGAACAATTGTTGAGATGATCAGCGTGATTCGAAAAATGCCAATGGGAGACATGAGTGGAAAAGAGTCTTGGAGATGGAATGCCACTTAAATTTAGAAGCTTGTTGTTGTTTGCATACAATGTGAACTTAAAAAAGGGTGAAGTTAATGTGGATTAGAATTAAGGAAAGGAGTGTTGGAGAGTGTGGAGTTGGTAGGATTGACGATCGAGAACAAAAGGGCTTTTAGTCAAGTGGTGCCTGATTTCG
>NW_010387461.1:0-2034 GCF_000414095.1 Morus notabilis
TCATATAAAATTACATCTCAATTCGAATTAAAAAATCAAATAGCTCTAAAAGTACATATTCACTTGCTCACTACAATATAAGAAACCGCTAAAAGTTAGTGTTACATTTTTTAGAAGATATCTAAATAATTGGTAACAAACACAATATACCACTCTATGAAACCAAATTGTTTACTATCAGACAAACTATTGTATTGTTCTTTGTATCAATTTATAGCTTGAAAAGGTCATTTTCCTTTAATATTGAGTTTTCCTAAAGTTCTTGATTTTATCCAAAACTAGCCAAGCTCCAGTAATCTTCAGGATTATGGAACGGGTAATAAAGGAGTAGTTAATATGACCAGAACAAATTTCAAGGGTTGGAATTCAGAAAATGGAAATTTTGGTGCTTGTTTGCTCTCAAATCATGGCAATGGATTTTTTTGGTTACCGGATAAACTAATTCTTTAGTCACCAAAAAGGCAGTCCTTACTCCGTATTGTCCAAATAAAATATGTTATCATTCAAATAGTGTTCTTTGATTTACCAACTTATTTCATCGTCCTTTAGTATTTATATTAAAATCAAGTTGACCAACCCTTCAAACCTTAACCAATATATCTAACTAGACTAATGTGTTTTATAATGGCATTCACATGGATAAAATTATAAACAAAGACCATGCCCACAAAAGTCATATCATGAATAGAATTTTCAAATTCAGCAACCGAATAGTGGAAATTGGATTGCCAATGACAATCCGTTTAGTTAGATAATTATCGAGTGTATGAGAAACGTAGAAAGACTTGGATAGACTTCAGAATTTTCTCCTATTAGTTTAATAAAATACTAATTTTTTTACTATAAGCGTATCCTTTTGTGGGTTTTTTCCTCTTCATTCCAAGGCATGGAATGCTATTACCAGAACTCAACAAACACCATATAAAAATTAGTTGTCCATACAACAAAATGGAAAAACATTACTATTCAAGCAAAACCATATTAAAATAAGTTGTCCAAATGGATAAGTTTTACAATTCAAGAAAAACCATATACAATTTAATTATACGTAGGATACCTGGATAAATATATATATATATTTTTTTGTTTTGATTAACTCCTACCGTTCTCTCCATTCTTGTCCAAATTATTTTACCATTGATTTTAATAGTAAAATAAGATAAAACGTTATTTGTATTATCTTCATCAATTATTGTGCTCACTACAACATAAGATAAGAAAATAAAGACAAAACAAAAAAATTAGACAAAGTTACAAATTTATATGACTTACTACTAAAAGTACATTTTTTAAAAAAATTCTACCACTTAACTAGTTCTAATTTAAAAAGTAGAAATATATAGATTAATGTTAAGAGGTAAAAATAAAAATACTCTATTTTAAGAGGTATTTTTAAAAATTACCCGTAAAACTAAGGTCACATGTGTTATTTAAGATTGATAATCTTTTGTATGATGCGTGATAAAACTTAAAATTTCACATAAATAAATACATTGCGCGATCTTTTTTATTATTGTTAAAAACTTTTAAAAACTGTAATATTTTATACTTATTTAATTATTTTTATAAAAAAAAATTTACATCAAGACCAATATTGCAAAGTAAATAAATAAATCATCGGGTTGTAATTAGTCCAAAAAGAACCAAAAAAAAAAAGTTTCATAATAATCAACATTAGAGATCACGAGTACTTATAACTTTTAAAATTAATATTTATGATTTTCTCTTCTAAGACTTTTTTATTGGTAGAGACCGTTTCTGACCGTTAAATTTAATTAAATCACATCATATTAAAAAAATATACATAATAGATCATTTTTAATATAAATCTAATGAGATTGAAGGTAAAAAAATTAGTTCATTTTTCTTGATAATACCACATAAACTCCCTTAATATTATTAGGTGCAATCACAAAATGAAAGAGGGTAAATCTGTAAAACACGACCCAATTGGCAGCCATGAGCCCGGATGATGGAGTAATTTTTTTTTAAAAAAAAAAAAAAAAGGGGGATAAGTTGAGTGGAGCTGTAAAG
>NW_010387462.1:0-1944 GCF_000414095.1 Morus notabilis
AAATGAAAAGAGTAGTTCCAATTACGCAAAAGGATATAGAATGGAATGCCTTTTCTTTTAAAACGAGCTATTAGAAAAACTAACAGAAAGTGTAATACAGGAAAACTTTTTTATCTTCAAGAGAAAAAGTGGACAATAGTATGTAATATGTAGAATAAAACATGAATATCACAAAATTTTATACTGAAACTATCTTATAAAAACTAATGATGAAAAGAGGGAGAAGGAAAGAGATCTTTAGTAAGTGATGTTGGAACTAAACTTCTATTAGGCCTTTTGGTTCACGTAAGTCAATGATTTTAATTATAAATTCAAATTTGGTAAGAAAACTATTGATAAGAATTTATTTTTATTCAAATTTTTTGTAAAAAACAAACGGGCTCGTGAGGACATGGTAATATGATCACCCAAAACCTAGACTACTATCCCCACCTGCATTTAAATTCAATATATAAATGCTTAGGCCAAGAAATCCAAAACGGAAACTGGCCAATACATTGTTACCACGAGAAGTAGCTTGCAATAAATATGATGTGGCCATGTTGGATCTTGAACTAAAATTCTTAGGCATACACTTTCTAACATTAAGGAGGGAAAAAGGTAAATAATGAAGGAAAAAAAAATTAGTTATTTGGTTTTCAATAACTACAGCAATTAGGTATGATAAAATGTGGCCAAACTACTAGAATTGCTTTACCAAAAGTCTCTTATTTGCAAGTAGATCGATCCATTTGGAGAAAAGTTTGCATGCGCAACATTGTCGATCTTAAATATTTTCCTTTTCCCACAACGTTGAGATATCATTGTGAACAATAGAGTCGAGCAGAATTGGTGAGAAAGAGGCAGGAAGCAGATTGGACATTGCCCCAACCACAAGGCCATTACCATCTCTGATGACAAAGCATCCACATTAGGCTGGAGGAGGAGACAAATGAGGAGAACGGTGGCTTTGGATGGTCCGCCACCAGCCCCAAACTTTGGAACTCCTCGATAAAGGATGCAGCGTCGTTCGCAACGTCAGAAGGAGATTTTAGCCGTCCCACATAAAGGCTGATGTAGGAAGCTCAGGTTCATTAGTTGGGATATTGTTTCCATTGTCGTTTTGGGTATTTCCCCTTATGCGTCGTTTGGTTGTTTGCTTAGGTTGTCGTTTTCTAGTTTATTCCTTTCACTCTAAACGCCTTGTCGTTGGGCATTAGCTTTGGTTCTATTTGTAATCCTTTGTAAGCCAAATGAAACAGGTTAATTTTGAGGTTTTTGTTGAAAACTTGAAACCAAATGGCACAGATAACTAGCGGCGGAGCTAGCCGCCCCCGGCCCCAACCCAGCTCCTTTTATATTTTGCCCTTCATTCAAAAAATTCTACATTTTTTTTCCTCAATTTGCCTCCTGAAACTGTTTTAATTACAACATTTACATGGTATTTTTAAAAACATTTCAACTATACCCTACTTTTTTTAAGTCCTCTCATTTCAAACTTAAAATCTCTAATAAATCGAACATAGACTATATTATTATATAAATTAACAAATTTTCAACTCTAAACGTTGAAAATTAAAATTAAACTCCATTACAAGTTTATTTCATTTAGGAAAAAAAAAATTAAACATATAAATAGGTACTTGAACATAAAAAGACTATTGTGTTGTAGTATAATTCAAAATTTTTGGTTTGTATTACGCCCAAAAAATTCTGACTCCTCCGCCGCAAAGAATCTTGTTTCTTCCTTTACCATGTATATGAAATATTTCTCCTCGAAAGGTTAGCATTGGTAGGAAGTACATCATGAAAAGCCCGCTTGATAAAGATTTTAGCATGAGAATTGATGTTTACTATATAACATTTTTATTAAATGTGTAACGGTCCAGTTCAAAGAATTGATATTTACTATTCGTCATATGAGCAGCATCAACTACATATGATAGTTTTTTATTCTTTTTTTTT
>NW_010387463.1:0-2067 GCF_000414095.1 Morus notabilis
TAATCGTTCGCTAGGTAAATTAATAAATTTATTAAATTAATTTGTTCACGTATAAATTAATATATTCTATAGTGCGTTTCAAAAGTTTTATGAAATTTTTGTTATACACGATCCGCTAAATACACGCTTCAGCACTAGAAATTATTTCAAAAACCAACAATTGGTATCAAAGCTAGGTTTATATACTATATTAATTTATTCTTCAATTACGCAATAATCAAATATTTTATTAAATGTGTGATATCTAATTTGTATCTGCCCTGGCTGCATCGCCCATCGCGCGGCCCCAAGTACACCCAGTACATGGCCCCATTGCACGCCCGAGCACCTACACGCCCTTCACGGGCGTTGTGACGCTCCAGCGCACCCCCGCACAACCCTCGTAGGTTGCACACAGGCAAGCGCATTGCAAAGTGCATAAATTGGCCCAATAGGGCCCGAGGGTTTTCGAAACCCTTGTTCCACGCATTTTGGGATCCGAAAGAGTTCCTGACCTAAAAGAAGATGTAGCCCAACCCGAAGACAAAGGAATTTGAAGTCTCGAAGAATGAAGAATTAAAATCAAAGACCCATTAATGTAACAAAAGAAAATAATTATTATAATTTTTATTTATTCGACTATGGTTATAATAATTATTCGTTTAATATGATTATAATATATTTTTTCCATGGGAAAAGGTTAAATTTTTCTTAATAGGCGATTGCATATTTTAAACTTATATTTATTTGATGATTGTATATTACATGTCCATGCATATAATATGTCATATAGATCTAATGTGTCTACTCATATGTTTAATAGCTTGTCACACATACACGCGCATTTATTATTTATTTAATTTTGTTAAAAGAGTTCTTTCAAAAATAAAATAAAAAGTTATGCACGAAATTAATTTAATATGATTAAATTAATTTTAGTTGCAATTTTGATTTGCAAAATAATATAATATATGAAATTGAATTTAAGAGTTAAATTTTATAATTTCACATGTTCGATAAATAAATTGTTTATCTATTAGAATTTGAAAACTATGAGATGTGTTTCAAAGTAAAAATACATATTTATAAAATATTGAGTGGAAAAGGATTGTATGACAATACTGGGTTTCCACCGTTAGTGCAACACCATGAGATTTGGAAGGCACTTCGCGGCTGCACTGATTCTGTTCTCCCTACGGAGAGTGTCCATTCTAGATCAATATCAAAGTTAACTTCCAAGCGATAGGATTCGGGATGTATTTTCAATTGACCTATCCTACGGCGACACTTTAGATTTATGTCTTTGGAATCCGAAATGGCAGCTTACACTAATGAAAATATAATTAAACTGATTAATTATATTTTGACCAAAATAACGGTACTTGATAAATATGAAAACATGAATATTTTGAATATATTTATTAATTAAGAAGATCTCGGTTCAATTAGCGGTTAATGTGACCTACCCTATGAAGGCACATTATTTGTGGTAAATTAGATTATCGTTGGCACTTAATTAAAAACATGATTTTATGTATTTTTTATGTATGTCATGCATCATATTTGCTTATGCAGAATTTTATGCTTTATCATATTGATGCACATAAATTGATTAAATAAATACTCTATTTATTTCCAACAATATGTCGAATCCTATCATCTGAAAGTAATTCATTTTCTATGTTTCGCAGCTAATTTGATTGTATGATGTATAGACGAAGTGTGATGTATATGTAAAACGTTAAGGAACTTATCTAATAGCGAGCAATAAAGAAAGTATAAAGATATAATACAAAGATTAATTTGTGAAAATGTATGTGAGAATGTCGGGGACGCTAACTATATTAATAACATAACTAATACGAAGGCATAATATTGATATGACAAAGTGTTGTAAGTGTAAGAAAAAACCTAAAGTGTTTGAAATAACGAGGATGAAAATAATAACAAAAATAATATACCATTTTCGAGCATTTTAGGGGTTGAGTAGTTAATAAATCCAAACCCTACTAGCTTCTTTATTTTTCCTTTATATATTAAACTTTAAAACCGTATTAGAGGATATTAAAAACAAAGGACCCTTTTTTT
>NW_010387464.1:0-2090 GCF_000414095.1 Morus notabilis
ATATATATATATATATATACATATATTTACAATATACATATATATATATATATTTACATATATGTGGATAGTTATTGTTCAATTTTTTTATATATTCTGCGAATTATGTGGCCCCATGAATATTATTGAAATAAAATTTATTTAAATTGTTTAATAATTATTTTAACACTAAAATCCTATTGATTATGAGAGATTACAATTCTTATTAAGGGATGTGTCTGTATCTTATGAAAATATGTATACTTTAATAGAAATGATTTATAAAAAGAGTTTAGTCATTTCTCTACCTAATTAATTATATCTCCTCTCTTTATGTGAAAATGAAGGTGTTCTAAAATTTTTGGGTATTATAGATTCCAAGTTTTACATATATAATTGAAATGAAATGTCCAAAGAGGGCGGGGTAGGAAAAGGATAAGAAGAAAATCGGATGTAAATATATATATATATATATATATATTATTTGATAACATAACTTGTGCACTATAAATAAGCTTGGGTTGCACTAGACGACGTTTATTTGTTTTATATTCAACAGAAGATCTTTATGGTTTTCTAGTTGTTCACCATGGCATCTGCTTCAAAATCCCAATATTTCCACTTCTCCAATCTCGTTCTCTTCATCATCCTTTTAAGCTCAAAAAATATTATAGCGGCACAAGATCAAAAACCACCTCAAGCCTTCTATATTCCCATCACAAAAGACTCAAAAACCCTCCAATACTTGGCTTCAATCCAAATCGGAACTCCTCCGGCCACCGTCGACGCCGTGATCGATCTCGGAGGACAGTTTCTGTCGTTAGCCTGCGACAAATACAACTCCTCAACGACACGCCGTTCTGTCCCATGTGACTCCAGCGAGTGCAAGACAGTACTAGGGCATGCACAGAGCAAAAAGCGTTGTGGCTCAAACGACACATGTTCTCTGTCGTCGTTTAACCCCTTCAACAAGAACGCCGTGGCAGCGGGCGAGCTAAGCGACGAGATCGTCGCCGTGCATTCGACGGACGGGACGGCGTCGCTTCCAGCTACTTACTCCACTCACTTGGTTTTCTCTTGCGCAGATTCTAACAGCTTATTGAAAGGCCTGGCCAAGGGAGGTAATGGAATTCTTGGCCTCGGAAGAAAAACACCGCAAATGTCGCTACCGACGAAGCTCTCCTCAGCGTATAATCTTCCTCCGAAGTTCGCACTCTGCGTGCCTTCGTCGAACGAGTACGGTTTCGGAGACCTTTTCGTCGGCGGCGGGCCTTATTTGTTTCCCGGCGGTAATGACGCGTCCAAAGGGCTTGTCTACACCCCACTCGCTGAATCATCTGAAGGCGAGTATTTTGTTTACGTTAAAGCAATCAAAATAGACAAAAGGGTTGTCCATAATTTCGACACTTCTTTGCTTGCCATCAACCAAAAAGGAATTGGCGGGACAAAGATTAGTACGGCAACTCCGTTTGGCGTTTTGCATAGCTCAATCTACAAGGCTGTTGTTGGTGATTTTGTGAAGAGAGCCGCGGCGAGGAATATCACTAGGGTTACGCCGGTGGCCCCGTTCGGCGCTTGTTTTAGTACTAAGAATTTGCATTGGACAAAGGCGGGACCGAGGGTGCCGGTGATCGATCTCGAGCTACCAGGAAACATGGTAAGTTTGAATTGGAGGATCGAAGGTGCTAATTCAATGGTGAGAGTCAACAAATACGTTTTGTGCTTGGGATTTGTTGATGGTGGATCAAAGGCAAAGGCTTCAATCGTCTTGGGCGGGCATCAATTGGAGGACAACTTTTTGGAGTTTGATCTGTCGAGAACAATGCTTGGTTTTACTTCTTCACTTCTGCCTCGAGATGAAACCTGCTCACACGTCAGGAATCTCTAAAGCAACCTCTATTCATCCCGCTACTCACACAAGATAAATCTCGTTATGTGAGTAGGTAGGACCCATATAGGATTTTATCCTGTCGGAATAAATATTATTTCTCATCTTTAAATTTAGATAACATTAATGTGGTAATGCGTTCTTATCATCTTTATCAAGTCGTTATGTGTGCGGTCCAAGAGCAACTCATCAATATCAGAGTACTAAATCAATGTAGCTTTTT
>NW_010387465.1:0-2085 GCF_000414095.1 Morus notabilis
ACATGGGCTAGTAGCTATTGCAAGAGATCAGTTGAGTTGGCCCTTAAACTTAAGGGCATACCCTATGAGTACGTAGAGGAAGATCTATCCAACAAAAGTGAGCTGCTTCTTCTCCACAATCCTGTCCACGAGAAAGTACCTGTGCTTTTGCACAAAGGGAAGGCCATAGCACAGAATCGCTTGTCATCCTTGAGTACATTGATGAGACTTGGAAAGGGACACCTAAGCTTTTGCCCGAGGATCCATTTGAGAGAGCCAAAGTTCGTTTTTGGGTTGACTTCTATGATCAAAAGGTAGGTAAATGTAAAATTTCAACTCCCTATACTGTTTTACAATTTGACCAATATATTTATCCTCGGGTTTTTTGATGTAAGAGCTATACAATCTGTCGTTTGTGTTGCTGTATTTAATTTGTTGTTGCTTCTTGCTTTATGTTATTGTTGGCTAATACTTTTCTGATGTCGTTTGGTTGTAAGGGAGTTCATAATCTCTGTTTGGTGGTTGGTGAGGTCTTAGAGCTGATTTTGTTGACTCTTAACAATTGAGATGTTGTAGATCTGAAGGCTTGGAACGTGATTCCACCTTCATCTGAGATTGAATCTCAGCTTATTAATACTTCCTCCGTCATTTCTACTTTAAACCGTCATATTTATATTAAGTTTAGTTTTACAATAATACGATTATGATTAGATTTAACGTTTAGAAACATACGTTGGCATAAGGCACTCATACTGCAGAAAGTGTTCATGTGCTAACTTTTTAGTTGAACATGACAAATGGTTATAAAATTAAATTTTACTAATTATAAGAGTGGCAGTTTATTTGCCATATAATTGTTAGCCTAATAGTTCCTGTTTCTACAAGTTAATTTCTCACATAGGTACAATTTGTATCTTCAGATATTCAAATTTTGTGTACTCCATCCTTTCCATTTGCAGATTATGTTGGCTATGGCGCCCAATAATTAATATTTAACAAAGGATTTTATGTCGTTACAGAACTAGTATTGGTTTAGTGGAATAATTATATTATGTGACCAAATAAAAGTTGCGGATCACGTAGATTAATAATGGCTACTAATGTGTTGTGAAGATTGCAATAAACATATATTGATGTTTGGTGTGTGTAATATTAGCATTACTTTGAAATCTGTTCCTTCAATTTAGAATCTGAATGAGCGTATCCGGTCACACGGCTTCCTTGTGCAATATGCTCAATTTTCCTCGGTTTGCCATTTTGTGAAAAAAAGAATAAAAAAATGGAATTCTTTATTGGCAGATTCAAGTAAAAAAGAAAAAAGAAAAAAAGATTTGTTCCCCATAGATTTAAACTTTAAAGGCTGTCAACGTGTGTCGTTTGCCAAAAAAGGAAAAAAAAATATATGGGAGAATGAAGTA
Organism: Morus notabilis; assembly: GCF_000414095.1. NCBI lineage: Eukaryota > Viridiplantae > Streptophyta > Magnoliopsida > Rosales > Moraceae > Morus > Morus notabilis. The sequence continues at coordinate 1,398 of NW_010387465.1, forward strand.
AATAATAGCTTTTAAAACTATTTAAAATAAATATCAATAAATTAAAAATTTATGTGGTAAAAGAATTTTTCACAAGTTATAAATAAGAAATTTACGTGGTAAAAAATATTTATTTTTATTACTATTTACTTTAAATATTTCTAAACATTCTATTTATTTAGTTTAGTTTTATAAGTATGTTATTTACTGTAATTTCTGAAAAAGGTAATGTGTGTCGAAGGTTGTCAAAAACAAAAAAAGATATTCTAATGATACGAATGTCGTTTGCGAAACGACCGATATTAAATCGGAGTCCCGACCCCAAACAAAACGACCAAAGCAGAGGAATGGAAGCCACACCATTGGAAGTGACAGTAACTCTAGAAGAACATCAATTCGAAAAGCGGAAACATTATCTTAAACATCATAAACATAAACATAAATAAATAAACATCATTACTAAGAGAGAATCAGTTTCCGTTAAGTGTTTCGCACTTTTTTTGTTTTGTTTTGTTTTTGTTTTTGTTTTTTTGTTTTTGCGTTTTTCATCATGTTTCGGGTATTGCCTTATGCTTTGTGTACTCTGAACAGTGTCAACCATTTAAAAATTACATCGAATGAATAAACAACAACTCCATAAAACGATAATATAGCATAAAAACGACATTAAGCGAAGAAAGTATAGTAACCCTAAAACGACATCAGCAGG
>NW_010387466.1:0-2067 GCF_000414095.1 Morus notabilis
TTTTTTTTTTTTAATCTGATCAAAATCTACGTTATGTTTTTGCTTTTGATTTGTTAGGGTTGAGGTTATGGTAGATTGTTGTCTATATGGTTTAAGTAAGTCGTTATTCCTTTCTATTAACAGGAGTGTCAGTAAAGTGCATGATGAGTGGTTTGCCGATGAGGAAAAGGTTTGCAAGGCTGTTGGCTTTCTGGAAAAACCAGTTGTTGAATATCCAAATGCCACTGAAGTAAGTATTTTTCATATAGGACGTAGGTTATATTATTTGTATTCTGCTTTGCGTTAACTTGTTATTGGTGTTTTGGTGCTCTACAATAAAATGTATGTGAATTTCTAATTTCATATTCTTATTTTTTGACAGTTGACTTGTGGGATTTGTTTTGAAGCCTATCCTCGTGATAAGATTCATACTGCTGTTTGTGGTCATCCTTTCTGTGATACATGTTGGGGAGGTTTGGTCCGGAATATCTTTCCTATTAGTGTCCTGATGCTCTTATATTTCTGGATTAAATCTCGGAGTAAAAACCATTGTTTCCTCTAGAAGTATCAATACTACAGAAAATGTGCAAACTAGTGCAGATGATTGTTGTGGCATTGATTTTTCTTCTCTCTGTTAGTGCTAGTAATCTTTTCATAAGAGGATATTTAGCCATATATAAGTTTTACAACTGATAATGAATCTGTTGAATCTTGTTAGAAAACTGTTTTTAATGCTTTGGAACTTCAATGATGCAGCGCTAGTATGAGTGCATATTCTTTTGCATATTTTAATTTGATGCAAGGGGGAAAAGGGGAAAGAATCTCTGTCTACGTCTGTTAACGCGTAAAACAAAAGTATTACATATTGTATAAAAAGATGTTTACGAAACTTATGAAGCTGAATAGTTCAGAACAGGTTACGATACTAAATAAAAATTATGCACAAACACTTGTGAGCACAATGCCTAATATGAATTACGATTTATTCAGAACTGGTTATACATATTGTGTTCCAGTCATCTCGTTACTTCTTCCACTATATATTATTCCTATTTGGATGAACAGATGTAAATGAAGCTTAACGCCTAATAACTTAGAACTGGTTATTTTACTTTCTAAATAAAAAGGCGGATACAAAAAATACGAAGCATAACTTATAATATGAAGCTCAATTTAATTCATAACTGGTTATATATTTTATCTTCCAGTCATCTCATAACTTCTTTCACTGGATATCCAACAACCTGTCTCTTTCAATCTTATTAAAATTTTCTGGCTATAACTTGTAATTTCACTTACGATTTGAGGTTTCTGTCCTGTTTTGTTTTCTCTTCTAGGATATATAAGTACGGCCATTAATGATGGTCCTGGCTGTTTGATGTTGCGATGCCCTGATCCATCTTGTTCTGCTGCTATCGGTCAAGATATGATTTATAAACTGGCATCTGGTGAAGAGAGGGGGAAATATTCTCGTTACTTCATTAGATCTTATGTTGAAGACAACAGAAAGGTAATTAAATTTTGAACTTTAATGAGTTATTTATCTGTCAATTGGAAGTAACTCTGTTGCATCTTACCTCTCTTATATGTTTTCTTACCTGAAGTGAAAAGGTATCCATTGAGGCCTTTCTAATTAGTTGAGTGCGGCATTGGAACCATTTCCAGTGGAGGTACTAATGTTCAAGCACATAGAGCTTGACGTAGTGAACCAGTACTTAGTAATTGTTGCAACTCCAACAAAAGCTTTATTTGTTAAGCATTAGTTGCAGAATTTGCCTAGTTTTGCTGATTAAAACTTAGAAGTCCTGTAGGAATTTTCTACAAGTTTTAAATTTTTTGGCCATTCTATCACTATAGTTCTTTCCAGAATGCCATACATTCTTGTTGCCTCATTTTTTTAAGCTTTGTTTTTGCCAAATATGTTACAGTGACTTGTGGGTTGCTTTTGCAGACAAAATGGTGTCCGGCGCCAGGCTGTGATTATGCTGTAGACTTTGTTGTTGGCAGTGGAAGTTTTGATGTTACTTGTCGGTGCTCATATAGCTTTTGCTGGAACGTGAGTCTCTTCTATTCTTTCATTTTTTTTTT
>NW_010387467.1:0-2034 GCF_000414095.1 Morus notabilis
TTTTTCATGATTATTAAGCTATGCAATTAGTTTATAAGAGTAAATTTTTAATGTTAAAAAAATAATTTAAAAATTACAACTTTTATAATGTTAAAATAAAAAAGGTGAACAGTTCAAACAATAACAATCAAATGCTAAAATTTTGTTATTCGTAAACAAAAATATTAAAATTTTGCATATACTATACTTGGTGTTATATTTAATACTAGATATGTATATAGTGTCAGATTAAGTATAAAAAATACCACAATTTTAAATAGTTATCGTCCCACGTGAATATTAAAATCTGATTATAAGAAAGAAAAAAGAGATAAATACCCTTAGAATGTATGAGTTTTGGATTTATATTCCTTACACTTGATTAATATCCTTTAATCAAAAAATTATATAAATTAAAAGGGTATTAATTAAGAATAAAGAATAAAAATCTTAAAATAATACATTTAAAATGTGAGTTCACTAATTTTTTTTAACAAGAATGATTTAATATTTTATTGAAAATGCTTTTACCAAGGATGATATTGCGAGTTCAAATCTCACTCTTCAGTTATTTTTTACAGTACCATTTCATGCATGGAAAAGAAATTTGAGGCAATAAAATGAGACAAAACTGTGAAATAAATTTTTGATAATTTGATTCTGCTTTAAACTCTTCGTACATATGCAATGTAGAATAGCTTTCCCAACTTATCATCTTCAAATGTCTCTAAAAGTCCGTGTTCTGAAATGAGTTAACAGCCTCAAATTTTGAGGTTTAAAGTCAAGTACGACGTGTAATTTGAGGACGAGAACAATCAGTTGTTGTTGTTGTCAAAATGTCAATATTCTTGAGGCCCACATATCGGTTATGTCCAATTTTATTTACACACTAGATCGAGACCTCTAATTTGAGTACAATGAAGTCAATATGACTTTTCGCAAATATCTTCCCACGATTATGTGACTGTCGACTAACACAAACTTTTAAGGACCACACAAATTTATATTTAAGCAAACAATTTTCTTCTAATTGGTGGAAAAATTCGAAGCTATCTTTCTTTCTGCCTTGCTTTTCCCTCATTGTTTACGTTGTTTGATAGTTTTTATTGTTTAATAGAGCGTTTAATTATAAGTATTTTTTTTTATTTTTAACTGTTAAATTTATATTATGAATTATTTATTCTTCATGTATTTTTAATTTAATATGATTTTAATTAAAATTAATAGTCAAAAACTGAGGTAAAAAAAATCTTACCAGAAAAGTTGCTTCGTAATCTTACACTTCTTTGACAATAACCAAGGAAAGAATCTTACAAAAATAAAAACATAAATATTATGCACGTTGGAAAACGCTAGCCAAACATAAGTTCCTTTTTTGCTCTAATTGCAGTTCGGCATTGTTGTTGGATGCTGATTTTAAGTTATTATTGTTAAACTCTATTTTAATTAAAATAAGATAAGTTTTCTAATTATTCGCTTAAATATCACAAACTTTTATTAAAAATTATTTGATCAATATGCACGATACCGAATTTTACAAAAATATTTTCAATAACTATTAGATATTTAACCTAAATGAATATACTTATCCCCTTAAATAAAAAGAATAGTAAAACGAAAATTACATATACAGATATATATTAATATTGTTGTAAAAAGTTCTGATGTTAGCCTTAAATTTAATATTAGAAATACAATAAAATTTAAATTTAAATTTAAATAACCATGCCTATTTTATCTTTACATATTTTCCTTTTTCTCAACAATCTAACCAATAGTTTATCAAACCCCTAATATTCTTAATATATCACAATGATTTTTTACTAACAAAACAGCTCGGAACGAAAATTCTAACCTCACCTTACTCTTTTGTTTCTTGGGGGATTTAATTTTTTCAAAATTTCTATATGTTACGTAATTTCAGGAAAAAATAAGAGAAAAACATATATAAACACATTTCCATATTTCCAGCTTAAAAAAAAATAAGAGTTCAAATATCAGAACACAGAAATACGAAGACACATTTATTACAAGCATACAATATTAAAAAAAAAA
>NW_010387468.1:0-2094 GCF_000414095.1 Morus notabilis
ATATATATATATATATTTTTTAAGGAAAACCATTAATTTGTTTGGATTATTGTTATCTGTGGTAATAGGTCATATTAGTTATTCATATTATCTTGGAGGCTCATGTGTATGCATGTTAAATATGTTATCTAACTTTTAATGTATCAATTAGTGTCTAGTCAAACATAATAGGACGCGTCATTTAATAGATTTCAATGTCAAAATAAAAAATATTGATTAGAAAAATGTTTCAATTTTTTAAATAATGTAGCACAATCTGATTGATTAGACACCATTCTAAACACTGAAATTAGACGTGTAATTTGAATACATATCTATGTATTGGTACAGAGACTAAAAAAAATGGTCTACTCGTGTCCTTAAAATCAAGAACCTGAACCCTTCGCTATCAATATGATTACTTATTCTGAGAAACGACCGATAGCTACTCTTGGAGTCATTATTGATTGAAAAAAGAACAGTATAAGATCATATAGATTCCAAGTATACTAATTGTCATTGCACATCGCCAAAGTATTTTCCTTCACACTTCGAGCAAACCCCAGTAAAAACAAAAAAAAAATGCAAATATTACACAATTATCACTGTGGATAATATTAAGGTGGGATAGCAAATCAAAAATCACAACAAGTGGACCCTAATCAATCAAATACAAAAGCCTTCCGGCACGGGGGCTCCTTGATTAATGTTTTGTGTGGGAGAATTTGTGATTGTTTTGCGAGTGAGTTCCATAATATATTAGCAACTTCAGCGGCAGACAAAAGCCATCGATTTGCCACTGATTCCTTTGCCTTTGAACCGTATGGAATGCGCATCAATGGTCATGATGGGCATCAAAAATCATTCCAAGTTCATCATTTTGTCCACGCTGTTATTATTGACCTTGGCGCTCCTTCCTTGTGTAAATTCCATAAAATCAAAGCCCAAATTGAGGTAAATGAGTGTACCATATCGACTAGGCTGCCACTATGGTTATATTTAATATATACAAATGATTTGATATATACATATATATATATATATATAGATAAATGAGGTATATTAATGTTTGGACTCTCTTACGGTTAGTTTACTAATCCATCCCAAAAACTTAAGCTGTTAGGAGGTAGGCTAATAATAATTTTTATACTTTAATACTCCCCCTCACGTGTGGGCTGGACAATAAGTAATCGTATGGGTAAATTAATTAAAAAACCCAACACGTGAATATTTAAGCTCGAGATATATTAAATACCCAATACATGATGATAATTTAAATGAGGATAAAGAGTGTAATTATGAGAGTTTGAACTCAAGACCTCCCACCCTAATACTGTGTTAGTTTACCAATTCATCCCAAAAAATTAAGCTGTTAGAATGTGGACCAATAATAATTTTTATACGATAACACTCACTTTCTTAAAGAAAGAAGCCGGTTTCAAAATTTAAATGTGGATCAAGGGCAGTTCTAGAATAGAAACAAAAAATATGGAACAAAAAGTTCAACAAAGGATGGAAATGGAGTCAGAAATAATTAAGACTCTAAAATCAAAAGTAGGTGGTCATTAGGTGTTAGCTCCATTGAGATTTGAGTTTAAAAAATGAGTATTTAGCATAACCCCCACATGATAATGTTGGGCCTGCCTTCCCCTGGCCCCACTAGTGGTGCCTTTTGTTTAGATATTTAATTATGTTTAAATTAAATTAATCACCCCATGTCCTTTAACCTTTGCTGAAGTGCTATAAATTTCTATTAACCTCAACGTTCCCCTGCTATTTAACTTGTAATTTTTGTGATGTAGGAAGGTTTTGGTTGTGTATTTTTCTCCAAATGGTGGAATTTGTTGTGTAGAGGAATTCTATGACTATACAGTCGTTTTGGTAGTTAAGTCCACACTAGAAAGCCCCCAACTTCACGACAATAATCACAAATATTGCGTATTGACCAATTTTACTGCCAAAATGGTGGAATTTCAGGAGTCAGAAGTGATGAACGAGGAAAATTAGTGTTACTCATTTTGTTACTTTTTATATTTATTATTTGATATTTAGACTTTATTATTTTATTTTCTATCTAAATAATATTATATTATATTAGTGGACGTTTGGTTCACA
>NW_010387469.1:0-2032 GCF_000414095.1 Morus notabilis
TTTTTTTTTTTTTGCTTTACGCGCTAACTGCGTGTTGTTTTGTTTGCACGTTTTTGTCTCCGCGTTTTTTTTCCTTCAATTTTTTGTATTTAACTTTTTTTTAATTCTTTTTTTTGGGATAATTTTTTTTTTTATTTGACATTGTGGGAAATGAAATTATTATAATTGTATTTTTTTGGTGAGACTTTAATGTTGCTCATTTATCGCTAGATACTCTTAAGGTAAGATAGTTAATGGGATTTAGGTGGTAACTACTACTAACGGTTGGTGGAGACCAATAGATAGGTAATTTATGTAATGATGATACTTTTTTCATATTTTATAGATAGGTAATTTTTGTAATGATGGTACTTTTTTTATATTAATAGATTTATGAAACTAATTAAGTAAATAGTTGATTTTAGTACTATTCAAAATAAATAATAGTTTACTGCATAAATATTTATTTATGATTACTAGAAAAAATTTTAAGTAGATTTTTTTACAACCGATAATAAAAAAATTTTACTACATAAATTATTTTTTATCAATAAAAAATAAAATATTTATATGGTAAACTGTTTTTTATTTTAAATAGTTTTAAAATATACTATAAATTTTAAAAATGTGTTATTTACTGCAATTTTTGTATTTTTTTAATGATTTAGTTGATAAGATATAAAATTTGTTATATATAATGCTAAATTTATAGTAAATACAATTTTTTTTTTAATAAGTGACATTAAGATTAATATTATAATATGGTAGATGTTATACGGCTCCACATTTACAATTGAAAATAAATGGGTCTCATTGTTGAGACCCACATGTTATGCACCGGCAGAAATGCTTAGCAGTTATAAGGAGTTATAGCGGTATGGAGCCGAAAAGTTTTGTAAAATTTTAATAAAATTTTAATCCTATAATAAAATTTTAAGTATTGATATGGAAATTTAGGATTGCAATGAAGATGTTAAGTTGCTTACACCATTATATGTTTAAGCAATGTTGCTCTTAGTCTCTTATATTGAAACAAATATAAAAATGAGGCTTATTGCACGTATTAACAAGACAACGATCCATTCATTCTCCAATTACGTTTACTAATATAAGCTTAACTTACCAACTTATTTGTCCTTAAAAAAAACTTTGCAATGTTTATTAATTAAAACCTTCTTTTAAAAGGTGAATCGTTCTTTTCTAAAATAAATAAAGAAAAAAAATTTGTTGTAAAGAAGTGGTATTTTTTTAAGAAGTTTCTCTAATAGGATTAAAAAAATTAAAGTATCAATAGTTTTTTTTTTATTTTTTAACCGTTAGATTTATATTATAAATTATTTATTCTACGTACTTTTTAAATTTGATATGATTTTAATCAAATTTAATAATCAAAAATTGACTCTACCAGTAAACTGACTACACGAGAAGGTCCCCAATTATATATTAAAATACTGCTAAGAAATTTCATACAAAGAACTTTTTCTTAAAACAAAATGTGACCATTTAAGTGTGAGAAACAAGAAGCTCGTGTTGGATAATAATGGATAAACTCTTGTGCTAGAGAATTTCACTTGAAAGTACAAACTAAAGAAAGATTTTTTTATATAATAACAACAAATAACACAAAAAAATAAAATAAAATAAAACCAGAGAAAGAATTGAAAAGGGAAAAGGAGAGAGGAAATTATAATAATTGAATTGAATATTTTATTAAAGGGGGTGAGCTGGACCATGGAGACAGATATGTCAAAGAATAATTGCCCAAACAATGACTTTACTCAACACATTCAAAGCCTTGATGTCCGCCTGAGATACAGCCTCTTCTTGACACCTGTCATTTGGCTTTCACATCACACACGTATTTAGAGTCCGTTTAATTTACTGATTTAAAATTTTAATTTAAATTAAAATTTTACTTTATATGAAAGTTTATTACTATAATAAAAATGTTAAATTTAGGATCCGTTTAATTCGTTGATTTAAATTTTTAATTCGAGTTGAGATGTAATTTTATGTGAGAGTTTTTTATTATAGTAAAAAAGTTAAATGTGAC
>NW_010387470.1:0-2101 GCF_000414095.1 Morus notabilis
GAGCTCCAAGTTCTCGATTCCTCTGCAACACTCGTCCCCATTCGAATCTGTTTCCACACGCCCGCCTTGTTCTTCGACCGATGAGGACTGGGAAAACGACGTCGTCTAGAAATTTCTGGGCCTGAGGACCACAGAGAGGAAGGCGTAGAGCTTTCTGAAATCGCCATTGTTCCAGATGAAATTTGGGGAAAAGAAGAAGAAGATTGCATAGTATTTCTAATGGGGGTATTTAAGTCATTTATTAAAAAATAGTAACCTGATAATGACGTGATATTCTGTTAAAAATGTAACGAAAATGACTAAATTGTCATATTTAAAAAAATATTACTTATTAAAGAGTTCGGAAACTATCTATAAAAATTACTCTAAATTCTTCTTTCTTGATGATCTTGGAAATTGAGCAATAAAAGTATTTCAAAAGTTTATTAACCAATATCATTTATATTTCCAAGGTTTTTCTATTATAAAAATATATTAAGATTTGTTGATGATACGTCACATGGGTTACCTGCGTGTCTGCGTTTAAAAAAATGAAAAACTGAAAAAATGAAAAAAGAAAATAATACTGATTTCATGTGGACCAAGGAGGAGAATAAGATAAGACAACATTTAACTGCGTGAAAGCTGAGTAATTAAACCCCACTCTTCTTTATAATAAATAAATATAGATTATATCATCACGTCCAACGAAGTTCCTAATAAATTATTGTTTTCTCTTCTTCACCTATTATAATAATATTGCTTATTAACTCAACCAGTTGCACACATGTAATATTATTAAGATTAAATTTCGTACATTATCTCTCATCACATACTTATTAATATATCTCTTGAAGAATGAGGATTTATTATGGAATCGGCCTATGGAACTAACCGGGAGCTTCCAACAGCTCGCCGGCTTGATAGATCGTCAGATGAGTCTCCAGTGGATAACGAGCTATCCGTTGAGTCAATGACTTCCTAGATCACGGAATGATCTAGAGGAATAGCTCCAACACATTAGAATTGAGCTGTGAGCTCCTTACAGCTTGCGGGTCGCGACTCAACTGACTGACAGCTCGCCTGACAAGCTACCTGATTGTCCTGCGTAATTTGGTGCCCAAGATACTTGATAAAAATTAGAGTATGCACGACTTTATCTCTTCAAATCGCATGGAATCTCATTAATATATCCTCTTAAAAAGAGAATTATCACAATCATAATTCAAATATTAAAACTTCAAGCTTATCTATAGGATATCTCCTATCTCCATTCAAACATAAATCTTATACTACATAGATTCCGCCACCAAGCATATAAATAAGGGTCTAATTCACGCTACAAGGCATCTCCTCCATGCCTAGAAAATCGTGCACTCTAGCCCTAACCCCCACGAGCAATATTTGGAGTTCCACACAATTTTCAAGGAGTCTCGGAGCATATTTTATGGAGTTTAGGCCTAGTTTTTTCCGAATTACTACTATTTTCATGCTTCCTCCTCTTCTCTCTTCTCGCTTTTCTCTCAACTGCACTGTAATTTTCATCAATTATGATTGAAGCATACCAAATTCTATAGTGGACATACCCTGATTTACAGGGGAACCACTATAAATATATTGTCTCTATCTCTTATTTACTTTTTTCCGCATTTATTATCTACTACGCAATGCTAACTATCTGATTTTTCCGGATTCGATCATTGGCCTCGTTTAAATGCAATTGTAGATTTCACCTTATACAAGTATTAATAAGAGACTTTCTCTAGTAGGATTTTCTTACCGGTAGGGTTGATATCTAATTATTGTTTTTGATTAAAATCACATTAGATTAAAAAAATTATATAAAACACACAGCTTCTGATACATATATAATGACTGAAAGTAAAACACTATTGATAATTTATTTTTTGTGATTCCATCAGAGAAACTCAATTAATAAATATCAGCTGCACGTGATCAATATCCCGCCCTTCACTTCATCAATTCTAGCTGTTCCATTTAATTTGTTTGCACTACTAAAATATAGCACACCATTGTTTTCGGTAGTTCATATGCATTGGAGAACCAGTGGTCATTTTAATTGGGGGAGCCCTAATTTGAGAAGGGCAATGTTTTTTTTTTT
>NW_010387471.1:0-2046 GCF_000414095.1 Morus notabilis
ATGAAAAAAAATATTTACTCATTTTTTATAAAATAAGATCATTTTATAAATAAAAATTTTTAAAAACTTATTTTACTAATAAAACTTTTTAAAAAAATTATTTTTACAAAACCTCCTCTCTTTTGGTGTGTGGTTCATCTCCCAAGTATACCCACACCTTTTTCGTGATAACAATGACCCACACCTTTTTCGTGATAATAATGACATGTGGGTGTCCCACAATTGGGATTTTTTAAAGGAAAAACAAAAAAACAAAAATCATTTCAGTACAGACTTCAGTTGGTCCATCTCGATATTATGTCAAATTCACAAAAAAAAAAAAAAACCAATATATATATATTCTCCTTGATAAAAAAAAAAAAAAAGAGAAATTTGTATTCATGGGGACTTGAGTACTCGGAATACAGTGGGACATCTGTCAGAAGCATAGAGTGTATAAGTGGAGCAAAGTGTCACAGGTGGAGAGAGGGTCCATATTGACTAGTTCGGCTAGTATCAAAGAGAGAAAAAAAAAAGTTAAGAGAAATTACAGTTCACTCGAAAAATTACAAACATAAATGACTGGACTTTTTCCGGATAGAACCTCCCTACCATAGCTAGAGTCATGTAATTGAATTAAATTAAATTAAAAAAGTATGAAAAATAAATGATTTTTATATAAATTTAATAATTTAAATTAAAAAATTATCGATAATTATTTTTTTTTATTCGACTAGAAAAACTCCTTCATAATATTAATGATAAAATTTATAAATGCACAGATATTCACTCTCTATAAATTTTAGTATTGGATACTAATATGAGCTAAAGTATTTTTCTTTATAAAAAGTGACCAGATCAACTTTTTTCCTACTGTAAAGCAGATAAAATATTTCTGGTGAAAATCAATTACACACTTTCATAATTCAAACAAAAAAAGTACAATTCATTATACCATTCAAACGGACTCTAAGATTTATCACCCTTCTTCTAATATTTGCTGTTAAGTAAATATTCTGTTTATATTAAAACCATGGGGCAATTAACAATTTTTTTTTTCTTTTTAAGAAAAGTTGAAAAGGACTAATAGGAAATCCAGCAGCCATCAAATATGACAACACTAATTAACATTGTCAGAGAATCCAAATTCAGATATAATGTGATACTCTCGTGCAAAAAGTGACAAAGATGCCACTCATAGCTATCCACAAAAGAAAACAAAAAAAGCAAATCTAAAAAAAAAATAAAGAAAAAAAGAAATTCATTCTCATCAACCACCGTGCTAGCTCTAAGGCAAGTATTTCGTCATATGTCATGTATGTGCATGGAAAATCTTCTAATCTTTTAAATCCACTCATGACCCAATAATCTATCCAGATTTTGTGGCTATCCGTAACACTTCTTCACATGAAACTATATTGTTAGTACATCTTCATAATTACATTGTGTTTGTTTTCAAAAAAATAAGAAATTAAAGAAAAAAACTTGGAGAACCACACACACATAAGTACACACATAACACATTATATATGTATATATATTATATATATATATATATATAACATACTAGGTTTGACATCACCCACCAAACCTAAGCTTGTTCCACCACTTTATGAAAGGTATCTATCTTTCCAGAGATGTTGAGATAAGGATAAGGGCAATGTCAAAGAAACATAATATGGTACTGTACTTTTGCAGGCTTAATCTATCAAAACAATTAAGCTATTTTGAAGTGATGTCTGTAATATTTTACTAATATATGTTTCTTTTTCCTCAAAAAACAAATAATTATTGGTATCATTTATCTCCCTTCACTTTTGTAATAATTCTCAGACTCATTAATAAAACAGAAAGTATTTACCCAATTCTACTTGAAGAATGATACTAATTTTCACTCATAACACCACATTTTCAAAATTACACAATACATTAATAAGATATGGGGGTTTTAAAATAAATTTGTGGAGTATCGAATCCGGAGTGTATTATAAGAAAGAGAATAAAGAAAGTTATCATTATCATTACACCAACTTATCGTAAATATTTTATTTATATATGTAGAGCTGC
>NW_010387472.1:0-2093 GCF_000414095.1 Morus notabilis
TTATAATTTATAATTAAAATTATTAATTGGATGTGCACTTATCTATGTCACTCACAAGCATCAGGTGCACTCTACTTGTGATTGATAAGAAAGGTTTTTTTGTGCCTCTCTACACCATTGAAGAAAATGTAAAGCACTCTCCACAATCCTTCTGTTTTCATTGTGGATGCACCGGTTAGCCTCCTTTATGTTATTCTCTCTCTAATTTCTCTCTCTTTCTTTCTCGATTATCGCTCTATCTCTGAGAAACAAAAAAATCCAAATTTGAGAAACTAGATCTCCACCTACAACATCAATGGGGTTGGGTTGCCGAGGCCGGACAGAGAGTCGCGATGGGGTTGGAGAGAGAGAAGAGCAGGGTTGGGCACAATGGCGGTGTGTCGCATGAGGGCCAGGCTTGCCGGGGCTGGAGAAGGAGGAGCGCGGGTCGCGTGATGATGGTGGGTCACGGTGCGCGATGGATTTGGGTCACCGAGGCTGAAGAGGAAAGAGGCGCAGTGGGTCGGCGAGATGACGACGGCTGGGCTGCCGGATAGAGAAGAGGAGGAGAACAAGGAGCCTCTTGTTAGAAATTAGAAATTGGAAAAAATAGAAATTAGAAAGAAAGAAAGTCAGAGAGAGATAGATGAGAGAGAGAGGGGGAGAGAGGATTTTCTTTGTTTTTTTTATTATTTTTTTATATTTCAGAGGGTATAAGCGTAATTGAACTTTTAATTCTCACTAAATAAGTGACACGTGCAATTTCCGTCACTCATTGTAACAGAAGGGGAAAACTTGTTAACAGAATAAAGTTCGGGAGAGCGGATGTTACGTTTTAAAATTTGAGGACAAAGTGTTACAAATGTCATAATTCAGGAGGAATTTTTGAAATTAATCCAAATCTAATATATAGCTACTTCTTACTTGTCATACTTGACTTCTGAACTGAAATTGGTACCTAAAAAAAATGTTAATTTGTGGCAAGACTGATATTATTCTCTTCTCCAAGTTTAGAAGTATCAGAGGCACAAAAAACTGGTCCAAACACAAACGGAGGGCTTTTGGCTTCATGGAATCCGGCAACTTCGAAGGCTGACTTTGTGGTGGCAAAGGACGGCTCCGGCACTCATCGCACAATTAACGAGGCAGTGGCTGCCCTCGCCAGAATGGGGCGTGGAAGAGGCCAAAGAACAATAATCTATGTGAAAGCTGGGGTGTACAATGAGAAGGTGGAGATTGGTCGAAAGTTGAAGAATGTCATGTTTGTTGGTGATGGTATGGGTAGAACTATCGTCACCGGCAGCCGCAATGTGCCCGACGGCGCTACCACCATAAGCTCAGCCACATTTGGTAAGTTGATTTATTATTGATCATAGTTCGAATTATCTGAATCATTTATTTGCTAAAAAAAATATTGTTATTTATTTAGAGAAGAATAATACCAAAGTACATTTTTTCGTTTATTGAAACTAGACTATGGTTTATCTAATGTATTAAGGAGTTTGATATTTCTAGACGCTAAATTGGTTCACATTTGTACTAACTTTTATATTATTTATTTTTTCTTATATCAACTTAACAGTAATTAACATAATGATTTTTTAAGTGTTTACCCATAAAAAATAGCAATTACCGATTATGCCAGCTAGTAATTGTTGAAAGTAATATTGTTCCTAACACTGTATCAGTGTATTATTAAGTGAACGCAAACTTATTTAATACTAATTGCTAAAAAGTAAAAACTTCCCAATCCGTTAAGATTAATCTCATTCCAATTCCTAATGTTTTTAACTTTTTTATATTTAAAGTGTTAATCTCATTCTTATAAGTCCCCTAATAAGGCCTTATATTATGTTGATCCATGACTTTTAAAAAAAAATCTATGAATGAATCAACAATATATCAAATTATTCTAAATTAATCCTTACGTTCATCCGACTATTAAAATCTTGACAAAAAAAACTCAATTTAAAACTTCCCAACCCTTTATTGCCCCTTTATGCCTTTGGCAGGTGTATCAGGCGATGGATTTTGGGCAAGGGACATGACATTTGAGAACACAGCCGGCCCTCAGAAGCACCAGGCGGTGGCGCTGCGGGTGAGCTCTGACCTAT
>NW_010387473.1:0-2091 GCF_000414095.1 Morus notabilis
ATATTTACTATTAAAAAAATGTAAAACGTAACATGTTAGTATAGGCAAAATTTTTAATTCGGCAGCCGTACAGTTCAGTTAATGTAATTTTTTTCGTATACGTATGTGCAACATTATTTATTTATACATGTAATTTTTTTCATACGCCTATAATACACTCAATGTTATAGGTATCGGACAATATTTATTGAATGTTACATTTAAAAAAAATGAGTGTTTCATATACGTACAAATGACGTTACATAGATATATGAATAAAGTTACATATGTTTAAATACTCATCCAGTAGGAAACTTAAGATAATTCCTATTATATATGTTACTCTTTTTTAATTTTAACAATTTTTATAATTAATATTAAAAACAAATATATATTTGATTTGAAGTCCAATATATTAAGAAAGTTCAAAATAAGCCACTAAAACTGAGGTGTTTAAATCTACTGCTTGTTTTCTTTTGCTATTCACCATTCATCTTGCTCCCGCACGGAGGGATTGTTTCTGGTAGACCGTAGAAGCTTAGGAAAGCAAAATCAGAAGCAAGAAAAAGAAGTAATGTTTTTGGGCCTCCAAATTGTTCGGGCATTTTTGAAGTTCTGGGTCCAACTGATGTTGGGTTAAAAAAAGAGAAAAGCTACACAAACACCACAATTGAGAAAATGACTCATCTTATCATGAAGAGGTCATGAGTCTTCATTTATCCTTTATTTTTCATTAATATTATTTAATCAATATAGTTCTTTGATTAAAAAATATTAATTAAAAATAATGAGTCAAAATTTAGACTCATACATTTTTAAGAGTTCATGAGTCTTCATTTATCTTTTATTTTTCATTAATATTATTTAATCAATATAGTTATTTGATTGAAAAATATTAATTAAAAATAATGTGTCAAAATTTAGACTCATACATTTTTAAGAGAGTATTTATCTTCTTTCCCGACATCAATTTTACCAGTCATATATGTACATATATATATATTGAGATAAAAGTAGTAGTAAAAGAAAATATAAAATATTTTATGGTAGTAAAAATTTAAATTATTAAAATAGTTATTATGTAATTTTATAGTTTAAAACATGAATATCGCTATAATAAGCA
This sequence comes from Morus notabilis, assembly GCF_000414095.1. Taxonomy (NCBI): domain Eukaryota; kingdom Viridiplantae; phylum Streptophyta; class Magnoliopsida; order Rosales; family Moraceae; genus Morus; species Morus notabilis. Next base: position 1,103 of record NW_010387473.1, read on the forward strand.
CTGCATAATTTTACTATTCATAAAGTATTCTTAAAAAAATTACTATATTTCAACTCCACTCTTATGATTTTACCATGTAATACAATTTCTTTTAAATTTTATTAAAAGAAAAATACAAAAAGATAGCAACTCTTTGAGGCGTACGCATGAGGCGCAATCAGTGGTGGAGCTTCACCACTTGAAAATTTTTTCAGGGGATGAGATTAATGCCAAAATTTTAAACTTAAACTGTCATTGTGACTATTTTTTAACTCTCTCTTTTATTATCTTCTTCTGTATATTTATATTTTTCTTTCTTTTTTCAAATGAATCACGTTTATAATTGAGTTCAATTAACTTTTTAAAGGCCGAAATCTACAAAATTATGCATTTATATAGCAGTGTAGTTTATTTTTTTTTATTTGAGGTTGTAAATTTCATTTATAAGTATATTTAAAAGTTAATTTTTAGGGTATAAGTGAAACTTTTTTAATAAATAATAAACTATGAGTAAACTGAATAGTTAAAATTTGAAGGAGAATGAAACTTTTTAGAAAAAATCAGTGTCAAAATGCAATCAAAAATTTTTTAGGGGGGTAATTCATAAACAAAATTATAAAACATCTTATTTTTGGGCCAAATTTTAAAGGAGCCCCTTGGGCCCGAGGGCACCTGCTCCCGGGGCCTAAGCTGGCTCCGCAGTCGGGCGCAATATCCTCATAGGACCCTCAAAGCATAGGCTTTGAGGTTTTCTATTGCCTTGCCACTGAGGCATGCACCACAAAGTCATCGATATGTACATTATTGGTTATGCCACAAATATTGAGTGCCTAATTGACGTGTATTTGATTGGTGGTACTGTCAGTTTTATTAGAACTTATTTTAAGTTTAAATTGGAGGCCTGACCAATATGTTGGAAGAAGAAGATGGTACTGTCAATTTTATTAGAACTTATTGTAAGTTTAAATGAAGAAGAAGAAGAAGAAGAAGATGAAGACGGTACTGTCAAT
>NW_010387474.1:0-2105 GCF_000414095.1 Morus notabilis
GTTTCTGAGAGCTTTTTACTGTAACAAAACTCGAATCAGTGAAATGAACGGGATGGTACAAGCATTTTGCTAGTTCCATGGTCAACAAGACAGGAAGCAATAACCATGTTCAAACAAAAGTGGTACGGATAGAGCGACTAACCCACACAGTGAAATTAGCAATCCTCAAACAATTCCTTTATTTTTTTACATAGAATGACTATCAATTATTCTTTGTAAACATCATTTTGCAAATAAAATTTTTGAAAAGTTATTATGTCAATAATATGTTTTTACCAAGTCATTCTTACAAATGAAACCTCTTGACAAATTAGGTGGATGGTCTATTTTGACCACCCCTTTAAACTAATAGCTGAACTTGTTTTTAGCAAATGCCCATACTTTTTTTTATGAGGGAAATTATCTTGTTTTTACGATAAATTATGGTTTCATAACTGATAAATCGGGGAAATTATTGATTGAAATTGGTTTTATCATTAACTGATATTGTTCAAGATAAACCACCAAATTACTTAGTGATAAACCGTTTTATGATTAATTTATTATGATTTATCATTAATAAACGGGCGTTCTTCTAATTTTACAAAACTTGGTTCATTTACTACGAAAACAACTCAAGAAAAGGTTGATTTTGCACACATATCTTTATTTTACCATCTATGATGATTTTAATTAGTATAACATGTTTGTTTCTTCTAAAAGTCATGAGTTCTCATCAAATATTTGGAATTATATGATTCATAAAAAAAACCTTTTCTCGGCTTGATAAAAACGCTAGTTTACTAATTCATCTTAAAAACTTAAGTTATTAAAAAGTGGCTTTGACCTCTGTGTCAACATTCAACGGAACCAAATTAAATTACTTACCAAAAAAGCATACTTAATAAAACTAAGAACGACAAACAAAAATAAAAAAGCTAATAACGGCGCTTTTCTTCTTTATAAGAAAGATAATTATACAAATATCCCGTATCTTATGAGGACTGCTCGCTATCCCCTGATTTATTTTGTTTTACAAAACCTTGCAATAGTGGTTGCAACGTTATACAAACATAAGTTTACTATTTAATCCATCTTCAAGATCGTAGAAGTAATCGTGATCTTCTTTATTACAATATGGCCTTTTGTCCCTGCAAGAAAATATGTTTCACTCAGATATATATCAGATCTAGTATATTTAGCAGTGCTAAAGACAATCATGAGCAATATTTGCATTTGTCCATCTCCTATATCGTGTTTGGTAAGAAAGAAAATAAAAAGAAAAGATCCATAAGGACGAAGGGGATGGGGACGGGATAACAATAATGATCCCTTTTTTCCCAGTCAAAAGAAAATGAAAGAAAAGAAAAAGTGTATAACTTAGAGTGAGAAAAAAAGCAATAGAAAGAAATAACCTCTCATATTATGTTTGATATGAATTTTCTCCTCTAAACATTTCATGATGACAAAGTTTAAAATTAGAGATTTTTGAACGAATATCTCCCACCAAACAGGTCTCAAAATATTTCCATTAACCCTGTTCCTCATGATTTACTCTCTTCTTCTAATTTTCCCTCCTACCATATAAGCTCTTACTGTTAATCGACGTGAATTTTATAGTGGATCGACTCACAAAAGAACAAAGACAATTGTATCACTCTAAACAGTCATTAGAAGAACAAAAATTCATTAAGATTTAGACAATTTGATCTGTGAATTAATGTTTAAAGATAACAGTACTTACTATGTATCATTTGTCAACGGTTTCAGCACCGAAGCCTCATCGGTATCGGTTCGGAGGAATGGAATACACTGGCTGAGGAGGATTCTTTCTCGGCGATGGTGGAGGTGAAACAGAGGTCCTAGTCGGTAATATTGGCCGATGATGAGGAGGAAAATAATTTATTGGTGACAAATGTGGACGTGAAAATTGGGGCCTTGCAAAGGCTGCTGAGAAACAACTGTTACATATAACGAACAACAAAATATTAGCAATGGCAAAGCAAGCGAGGGAATTAAATCCTTTCTTTGCCATTTTGGTGTTTGTTTTGTGTTGTGCTTTGTTCAACACTTGTTAACCAATTTATAGACTGCATACAATGACGGAGTCAGCCTTTCACTTCAAT
>NW_010387475.1:0-1950 GCF_000414095.1 Morus notabilis
TTTTTTTTTTTTTTCCTCTTTTGCTAATGAACAATAAATCTTTAAGGTGTAAATAAAATTTTCCAAATTGTAATCGCAGAATCGAGTAAGCTATCTAATATTATGAAAAACTCGTGAAAGCAAGAGATTTCTAATTTATTTTGAAAATTAATATACAAATAGAGTCAAAATTACAAATAAAGATGAACCATATAATGTAATATATTAACTTTTCTTAATCAATAAGCTACATCCACTATAAGGTCATTGAGGTTTCACTATAATCAATGGTGAGAATCACAATAGCAATTGAAAGCAATAAAGGGAAGAAAGAAGAGGGGATTCAGGAATGCAGAGAGAAAACAAAAGGAAAACTGAGAAAACAAAGGAAGGAAGAAGATGCTTTGGAAATGAAAGCCAATTTAGAAACCAAAGGAGTAGTATGTCTGCACTCTTTCGAAAAATGTAACCATTAAGAAGAGCATGGTGACGATTTGGAAGGAGAAAAAGAAAGATCACAAAAGAGTCTTCATCGAATATATTGCCTCTACCAGCACTCTTACCACACGAGACCAAGCAATTAGCAAAGCCAAAGCCGAGAAGTCGAATGTGTTTCGGTTCTTCTCGCCACTTGTTGAAAAATGTAACTATTAATGTATCTCCTTCGGAAAAGCGATAATCCAATGCCCCGAAAACCTAAGGGTAACGATTTTCTACAAAATGGTGACGAAAGATATAACAATTAATAGTGCACAGTTTTCCCATTGGTTTAGGATGAACAGTAAGAATGTTGCTAATTAACACATTTCCAAGACATTGACTGAAGTTGGAATCTCTGGATACGATCGACATTACAGGTTCGCAACCCAGATAAAATACATATTTTTTCCTTGGCATATAAAATGGATAAAAATAATGCATTGATACGTACACACACACATACTTCAATTAATTTTTGATGTTACATGTTACTTTCTGGCACTGAATTTCTCTCAAAATTTAGTTTAAGACGATGTTACCCATTACTTTATTACTTTAAAGGTCTCTTAAAATTCGGTTGGGAAAATTTTAACATAGCTTGTTACTTCATGGCTTTGCATGATTGGTGGTTATTGTCATGCACTATATGGGCCAATTTGGAATCAATGTGTTTCTCAAAAACTTTATATCCGGATTTGCTGACAGTAGAAGTTAAAAGATAGAATTTTCAGTTTCTCAAAATTGTAGTGAAAAGGGGTTGGATTCTATGCCAATCACTTTGGAAGTCGTTTACCAGACAGATTTGTTGTAAAAGTTTGCTTTTGTTTTCCAAATGCAAGATGTTGAAATTCTCTAGTAATGCAATCTGAGAACCGGCCGTGTGTAACTGTGTTTTTGTGGAGTATATATCCTGACGACTTATGACTAATGTTTTCCATTTGGCAGGTACTTCCATAGGCAAAAAAATATGCCAGAAGCGATGAACTGGGAGTACCTTTCGGGATCACGGTGGCGAGGTCGGTGATGACAATGGAGAGGGACAGCAAGGATCAAATACGAGTCAATGTGAAAGATGCAGTGATCATTGTGAAGGAGGTAACTGAGGGTCTCTTGATGTTGGGTAAGTTTCTCAAATTAATTTTAAGAAAGTTATTATTTTGTGTTTTTAGGTAAGTTACTATTTTTATTTTTAAGTAAAAGTTATTTTATGACTTATTAAGAATTTATAAATACATGTTTTGTGTGTAGGGTTTTGTATAGTCAAAAATAAGTGCAGAAAAAGAAAAGTAAGAAGAGAGATAAGTAAGAATATAAGAGGTTTTGAGCAGAGAAAAAGTGAAAATGTTTGTTAGGTGTGTAATTCTGAAATTGTTGGTAAATTTGTTTCTCTATCTTTTGTGGACGTAGAAAAATTTTTCAAAGCACATAAAACTATTGTTAGTCCACCTCCTAACAGCTTAAGCTTCTGGGATGGATTGGTAAACTAACATG
>NW_010387476.1:0-2149 GCF_000414095.1 Morus notabilis
AACCGGCGAACGAAGAAGCTCCGGCCATGGAGAACAACAACTCATGCATCAATCTGGGAGGCAAGGGTTCCTCGCTTTCCTCGTCTTCCGTTTTTGCCATTGCCAATGATCTCGCCAAGCTTGGGTTCGAAAACTCCGCCCTGCAAAGGTTGGCCATTGCCGATTCTCGTTATGGAGCTTCCGTCAAGCCTTACAAGCTCGACTTCCCCAATCTGTTAACCCTAGAGGAAAAAAAGTCGGCCCTTGTTGTCATCTTCAACAACCTCCTCCTCTTCTCCGCCGCCACTGACACCATACGCTCCATCCTCCCAAATCGAATTTCATCCGCCTTGGACGACACTTCTCGACCGCTCGAAATCGATTTGACGGAGGAGGAAGTTCGTGCGGTCGAGATATTGAGGCCAATTTCTGTTCTGTATGGAGCCATTGCGCTTGTGGATCACAAGTCTTCAGCTTTATCTGCGATTGCCGACGCTGTGGCGGCGATATCATGCGAATCATCGAGATCGGATGTTTCGGCTTTCGAGTTGACGGATCCTGGAGATGGATCCGCCGACAAGGACGAAATCGGCATCGCCGCCGACGTGAAGGTGTTGCTGAATGGGTCGAAGCTGGTCGGTAAGGCGAAAAGTGAAGAAGCGGTGTCGAGAATCCCCAAAGTCCACGCCTTTTTGAGGAAGCAGTCGCGGCTGGTGCATTCGGTGGCAAGAGTGGAGTTGAAGTCCGCCGTCAAATCGGGCAGTGGCGCGGCGGAGACTGTGCGGAATTTGTTTTCGTCGTTGGCGACGGCATTGTGGGACTTTGGAAGGTACAGTTATGGCCGTGCCAAGCTGAATTTGGTTTTGGTGGTTGATGGTGATGTGAAATCGAGTTTGGTGGGTTTGTTTGAGGAGAAATGTCCGAGTGCTGATACGTTGAGAAGTGAGTCTAAGGTGGTCTCGGAATTGGTCTTTGGCGGGGAAGAGAACTATGACAGTTTAGGGCATCAAGTGAATGTCTTAGTGGGGCTTGTGTGGAAGATTGTGGCTTGGGAGGCCATTACTGCGTTTGTGGCTCTTGAAGGTGCTGAATTGAAGGAGAAGAGTCAAGATGGTGAAGTAATTAGTGTTAACAAGAAGAGTGAGAAGAAGAAGAAGGTGCTTTTGGGGAAAGGAACTAGTGTTCTAATCCAGGTGATTAAGAATAGATTAGGGAGTAAAGTGAGTGGTTCTGATGGCTCAGGAGGGTTGTTGGAGAAATGGGTTGAGGAGCTGTTGTCGTTTTTCGATCCGAAGGACTTAGAGTTTGATAATTTGTTGAGCAAAGTGAAGGAGATTGTGGAGGGCAATGAAGCTAGAAGACTTCCCAAGCCTCCAAAGGTAAACAAACAAACACTTGCTAAATGTATTTTTCATTCATTTTTTTAGAACTATGTGTTTTGTTTGAGCTGTTAAAACAGATTTGAGTTGTTGGATTTGAGTACCATGTTGAACTTGTGTATGTATATGTTGAATGTTAGGGTACTCGTGATTTTTCTAAAGAACAAATGACGGTAAGAAAGAAAGCCTTTTCAATCATAGAGGATGTTTTTGAGAAGCACGGTGCCACTGCCCTGGACACTCCGGTTTTTGAATTAAGTGATGTTCTCAAGGGAAAATACGGTGAAGATTCAAAGTTAATTTATGATCTCGCTGACCAGGTAAAGTAGATGAACTTTCGCTGGTTTCAGTTGAAACTGCATTTTTTTTTGCCAGATTTCTCAGTTTTGATTGTCAAGTACTCCCTTTTCTCTTTTTCTTTTCTTCCCCCTACATTTTCGTTTCCTTTTTCCTCGACGATTGGAGGCAATTCTGATACTTTTGTTTTTCCCTCGATTGATTTAACAGGGTGGAGAACATCTTTCTCTGCGGTATGACTTAACTGTTCCATTTGCTAGGCATATGGCTTCAAATGGTTTAACATCCTTGAAAAGGTACCAAATAGGAAAGGTTTACAGAAGAGACAACCCATCTAAAGGAAGGTATCGTGAATTTTATCAGTGTGATTTTGATATTGCTGGTCAATATGAAAGGATGGGGCCAGATTTTGAAGTTATTAAGATTTTGACTGAACTACTGGATAAACTGAACATCGGAGATTATGAGGTAAATTTTGTATAAACACCGTTTTT
>NW_010387477.1:0-2108 GCF_000414095.1 Morus notabilis
TATATATATATATATATATGTAAGTGTAAATTGCACAAGCACGCCCTTGTTGACAAAATTGCCTTGCGGACGGGCACTACATTCTTCAGCCCTATACTCGACTCGATCTATATCAAAGTGGTAGGAACGTGGGGTTTTCATAGCCTTTGATTCTACTGCTTCCACATGAATCCTTGCCATGTTTATTGCGAGTTGCAAATGGAGATGACTTTGACATCATTAAAGAAGGAATTATTCGAGAACCCTTTTATGCAAGATGGGTCTTAGATTTTTGAAAGATTATGTGGGAACTCAATCATTGTGATGTAGCACAAGTAAAGACTTTGCAATTACCAATTAAGTAAATAAATATTAAAAGGGTTTACAAATAAGTATTGATTATTGTAATGAGAATTCTCCCGTATATTAAAAAAAAATCATATTAAAATAACACAATTTAAAACAATCAGATCACATGATCAAACTTTTATAAGATTAATAAATACATAATAATTGTCATTCAATTTAAATCTAACAGTTGAGAATTGTACATCACATGCGTGTGTGATACCATTTTATTATTTCATATATAGTTTAAGGTATGCTTTTAGTTACAAGAGATGGTTGAAGTGTCCTATGATTTACATGGGTGTGTGAGAAAGACAATAAAATACAACTAAACACGATGACTAGTACTTGTCAAGATGCAAGAATGCAAAAACAAATAAAAGATGGGGAGAAAAAACTCCAAATTAGTCAACCAAAACGTTCACATGTTCGAGACTCTATTTATACCAATTAAGCACGAGGCATGCCTAGTTCTTCAATTCATATATGGGCAATGTAAAAATCACTATCAGATACAGTGATGAGCTATTTTTGAGGAAAAAGAAAAAGGAAAATAAAAACCCAACAAAGTTTGTTTCAATGATGAACCAAACCCAATAATTATTAGTGCAAAGCTCGAGAGGTATTGGTTGGCCATCTTTCCCTTTGTCATTATTTGTTTGCTCTTTTGTAGGATGAATGTCCCATGTGGGCTGTGGTCATAGCCCTCAAGTAAGAGTAACGTCCCAAATAAAAACAATCTACCAACTCCCACTATATTAAACTTTTTTGACAAAATAACCCCCTAATTAGTTTGGTTAGATCACATTCATTAATATATTTTTCTCATTCTAATGACAAATGTAATCCAAAGTCACACACTGCAAGCTAGACATTTGAATTAGATAAGGGAGTTCTGTTGCATTCCTTCTTTTCTTTCACATCATCTTATTAAAGTATTCCAATATTTGAAGCCCTACTCATGATCCGTTTAATTCGTTGATTTGAGTTGATATGTGACTTTATGTGAAAGTTTTTTACTGTAGTAAAAAAATTAAATGTTACTGTTTCTAAGAACTTTTTACTATAATAAAACTCGAATCGGTAAAATAAACGGGCTATCAGCTTCTTATCTTTTTTCCTATGATGATAAAGGGACAAAAAGTAAAAACAAAAAAGGATAGAGATAAATGATAAAATAAAATAAAATAAAATAAAGGAAATCATAGATGGAAAAGTTCCAACACACCCAATATATATTTATATGTATGTATATGTATATGTATATGTATATATTTTAAGGCAAGAGGCAATATCAGACTAATATAGATTATAGAGAGGAGCGGGTAACACCTAAAATCAGATTAATCTTTTTGTCCATTATGCAAGCAAAATGACAATTTTGGAAAAATGATTTTTTAATTTTAATTAAATTACAAGAAAAAAGGACCCGTTAATATTGAACTTTGCATAGAAGTTTTTACTAGGATAGAGAATATCCAGGGTCAGCAGAAAACCATTTTGAACTTTTCTCCAATAGAAGTTGGACTTGAATTTCTGCAAGATATGCAAATATTGACTTTGGAATCCCCCAGATTTTACAGCTTACCTACAATTTGACACTAGTATCATTTTTCTTTGGGAAAGATAGAAAAAATCTTTAAGTTTTTAGAGTTTTTTGGACTAAGTTCCCAATTGTAAATTGCACACCTTGTGACTAATGCACATAATTATATATTAACTTTTTACTTTAAATATGCATGTGAAATATGCACAATTGGATTTATAAAGGGTTTTTTTTT
>NW_010387478.1:0-2118 GCF_000414095.1 Morus notabilis
TCGGATAAAACTTAAAGCATTAATCAGTGCAATAGGATTTTAACAAATGATCAAAAACTTTGTGTATTAGCGTAGAAAATTAATCAGTGGAAAAATAATATTCCCGTTGCCACAAAAGAAAAGATAGAAGAAATATGCGTGAAGTGCGAACAAAATCGTACATAGTTGTCGACCATTATTTCTGCCAATGTCGCCTGCCATCCGCGGAAGAAGCGGGAACGAGCACATTATATGAGGGCGTTATGGTGAATTCACCAAGCTGGGTTCGCGGAACTATGCAGTATGCAGGGACACATTGGTCAATTCGCATACAAAACGGAATAAGCTACAGACGTCCCTTGACGTTATAAAAACAAACATGCATAATTCATTATATATTCCATAAATATTTAAAAGCAACCAAACGGAGCATAACCGCTTAACTCCCTCCCATTCTCTCTCTTCTTTCTCTCTCTTTTTCACATGCCATTCTCCTCGCTCAGTGAGCTCCTTCTCTGAATAATAATTGCGTGGCACACAAGTCAGTCAGTGACTGTCTCAGTTTTTTCTCTCTTCTTTCTCTCTCCCCCCTCTCTCTCTCTCTGTAATAATGGTGATGCTTCAAAACCCTAACAGTGGCGGAACACGGTCTCCGGGGTCAGAAGAAGACCCCGTGCCTCTCGCCATTACCAATGGAGGATCGATTTCAACCGACAACGATCCGCAGCGTTTCAGCGACGATTTCGATTCCACATGCTCCACTCCGTACGTCAGTGCGCCGTCCAGCCCCGGCCGCGGCGGCTCAGCTTCCGGCTACTTCTTCAGCGCGCCGGCGAGTCCCATGCACTTCGTGCTGTCCTCGGCTCCGTCCTCCGCCGCTGCGTACTCGTATTCGTCAGAAGCGCCTTCGTCGTCTGAGTTCGAGTTCTCGTCTCGGTTCTCTCCCAACGGTTCTTCGGCCGCTGGATCGATGAGCTCCGCGGATGAGCTGTTTCTGAACGGTCAGATCAGGCCGATGAAGCTCTCGTCGCACTTGCAGAGACCTCAGATCTTGGCTCCGTTGATAGATCTAGACGCTGAGGAGGACGACGAGTCGGAGCTGCAAAAACGGGAAGAGATCATCATGTCGCTGAATAGAGGTAGAGATCTGAAACTACGAAGTCGATCTCTGCACAGGAAAGCCAGATCTCTCTCGCCTCTGAGGAAGTCGGAGATTCAGTGGCTTGCGGAAGATGATGAAGAAGAAGAAGATTGCGCTGGTCCAAAATCTAAAGACGGCACGGACAAGCGCATTCTGGATTTGCAAAGCGAGGCGGTTTCGACTGAAACCACGCCGTCTTGTTCGACCTCGTCTTCCAGGTCGTCGTCCACGGGAAGAAATTCGAAGAAGTGGATATTCCTCAAGGACCTGCTTTACAGGAGCAAAAGCGAAGGAAGAGGAAACGGCAAGGAGAAGTTCTGGTCCTCGATCTCGTTCTCTCCCTCTAAAGACAAAGAGAAGCTCTCTCAAGATTCTCTGCAAAATCAGGATCAGAAAAACCCGAGCGTGGTGAAGAAGAACAAGAAGCAGAGCAAGCAAGGCTCGGCCAAGAAAAGCGGGGTTTCTGGAAGGCCGACGAACGGCGTGGTGAAACGGAGGGTCCCACCGTCGCCGCATGAGTTGCACTACACGGCGAACAGGGCTCAGGCCGAGGAGATGAAGAAGAAGACGTTTTTGCCGTACAGGCAAGGACTGCTTGGCTGCTTGGGGTTCAGTTCCAAAGGATACGGTGCGCTTAACGGCCTCACCAGGGCCTTGAATCCCGTCTCTTCCAGGTAGACAACAAAGAAAAGGATAGTTCAAGTCCAAAGGATAGTTCAAGTTCAACTTTTCATAACATATCTCCGGCTTTTTTGTATATCTTTTTTTTTTGGATTAATTATAGTATAACATCTGTATGTATCTATTTATGTTCTCAAGTTAAGATTATGATTATGTACAGGGGATTAATATGTATCACTGCTCTGTGATTGATGAGAATTTCTGGGCTAAGTATTTCCCTGATTCTCTATTTTCTTTGGAAACTTAATCGTTGTATTATGATTGCATTTTCCTTTTAAAGGTAATTGATTATCATCATCTTCGATTTTTTTTTTTTT